>NC_135335.1:23557729-23707633 GCF_023851605.1 Tamandua tetradactyla | reverse complement strand
GACCAACTACTTCCTCATACCAAAGCCAGACAGAGACCACAAGGAAAGAAAATTACAGACCAATATAGATGCAAAAATCTTCAACAAATTAAAAGCAAACCAAATCCAACAACACATTAAAAGAATTATAAACCATGATCTAGTGGGACTTATCCCAAGTATGCAAGGTGGTCCAACATTAGAAAATCAAAAAATGAAATACATCACATTAACCGAATGAAGGAAAGAAGAAAACCATGATATCTTAATTGATGTGGAAAAGGTATTTGAAAAAATCTAGCACCACTTCTTGAAAAAAAGAAAACAACACTTAGAACACTAGGAATAGAAGGCAACTTCCTCAGCATGATAAAGGGCATATATGCAAAACCCACTGCTAACATCCTACTCCATGGTGAAAGTCTGAAAACTGTCCTTCTAAGATCTCACACAAGACAAGAATGTCCAGTGTCACTACTCTATTCAACACTCTCTAGAAGTGCTAGCCAGAGCAAATAGGCAAGACAAAGAAATAAAAGGCACCAAAACTGGAAAGGAAGAAGTAAAACTTTCCCTTCTGCAGATGCTATGATTCTGTATAAAAAAAAATCATGAAAAATCCATAACAAAACTTCTAGAGCTAATAAATGAATTCATCAAAGTGGCAGGATACAAGCTCAATAATAAAAAATCAGCAGTGTTTCCATACACAAGCAATGAACCACTGAAAGCAGGAATCAAGAAAAAAATTCCATTTACAATAGCAGCTAAAAGAATCAAATCTTTAGGAATAAATCTAACCAAGGACTTGTACACAGAAAACTACAAAACACTGCTCAGAAAGAATCAAAGAAAACCTAAGTAAATGGAAAGACATCCCATATTCATGGACTGGAAGACTAAACATCATGAAGATGTCAATTCTATCCAGAGCAATTTATAGATTCAATGCAATTCCAATGAAAATTCCAACAATATTCTTTGCAGTAATGGAAACCCACATCATCACATTTATATGCAGGGTGGACGATGGTGGCTCAGCAGGCAAGAATGCTCATCTGTCATGCCAGAGGACCCAGGTTTGATTCCCAGTGCCTGCCCATGTAAAGAAAAATTATATGGAAGGAGAAGGGGTCCCAAATAGCCAAAGCCATCTTGAAAAGAAGAATAAAGTTGGAGAACTCACATTTCCTGATCTTACATCTTACTACAAAGCCACAGTAACTGTGGTGGTTTCAAGTTTTTATGTACCCAGAAGAGCCATGTTCTTTTAGCCCATTGCTATGGGTACAGACCTATTGTAGGTGGGACCTTTAGGTTAGGTTATGTCAACTGAGATGTGACCCACCTCATGCAAATGATCTTGATCCTATTGCTACTGACATTTATAAGAGGATAAAAGACACAGAGATGAAACCTAGGAAGCTCAGAGAAGCTGAGAGATAAAGACATCCCCACAGAAGCTGAGAGCAGGAGCCACTGAAGCCAGAAGCTGAAAGACGAAACCCAGCAAAGAAAGAGCAGCAGATGACAGCCATGTGCCTTCCCAAGTGACAAAGGTGTCCCAGATGCCAGTAGCCTTTCTTCAGAAAACATATAGTCCTGTTAATGTCTTAATTTGGACATTTTCATGGTCTTTGAACTCTAAATCTGTAAGCTCATAATATCCCCATTGTAAAACCCAAACCATTTCTGGTATATTACATTCATTAGCTTTAACAAATCAAAACAATAATCAAAGCAGCATGGTACTAGCACAAGGATAGGCATATAGATCAATGGAACTGAGCAGAGAGCTCAGAAATCAACCCTCACATTTATGGCCAACTGATTTTTTGACAAGGGGCAGAGACCACTCAATTAGTCTCTTCAACATAAGATGTTGAGGAAACTAGATCTCCATTTGTATAAGAAAGAGGACCTCTATGTAACACCTTATACAAAAATCAACTCAAAATGGATCAAAGACCTAAATGTCAGAGCCAGAACTATCAAACTCTTAGAAGAAAACGTAGGGCAGCAGCTTCAGGATCTCACATCAGGCTATGGTTTCTTAAACATTAAACCTAAAGCACAAGCTCCAAAAGAAAAAATAGATAAATGGGACTGCATCAAAATTAAAAATGTTTGTGCATCAAAGGACTTTAACATGAAAGTAAAGTGACAACTTAGATAATGAGAGGAAATATTTTGGGCACGACATAACTGATGAAGGATTACTAGCCAGAATACAGAAATAAATCCTTCAATCTAACAATAAAAAAGACAAACCACCCAATCAGAAAATGGGCAAAGGGCAGGCCATGGTGGCTCAGCAGGCAGAGTTCTCACCTGTCATGCCAGAGACCTGGGTTTGCTTCCTGGTGCCTGCCCAGGAAAAAAAAAAAAAAAAAGGAAAACATTTGAGGAGACACCTCTCCAAAGAAGATAAGAAAATGACCAAATAGCACATGAGAAAATTCTTAACATCATTTGCCATCAGGGAAATGTAAATTAAAACCACATTAGACCATTTCACACTGATTAGCATGGCAACTATTTAAGACAAGAATAATAAGTGTTGGAGAGGATGTGGAGAAATAGGAACCCTCATTCATTCCTACTGGCAATGTAAAATGGTGTAGCCACTGTAAAAGACAGTTTGGTGACTCCTTAAAGTTAAATACAGAATTATCAAATGACCTGGCAATCCTTCTATTAGATATAGACCCAAAAGAAGTGAAAGCAGGGACATAAACAGATATTTGCACATCTTCATAGCAATGATATTCAAAACTGTCAAAAAGATAGAAACAACTCAAGTGTCCATCAACCAATGAATGGATAAATAAAATATGGTATGCAAATAAAATGGGATATTATTCAGCCTTAAAAAGGAGTGAAGTTCTGAAGCATGTTACAACATGGATGAATCCTGAAGACATCATATTAAGTGAAATAAGCCCAACACAAAAGGATGAACATTTATGGTCTCACTGATATGAAACAATTAGAATAAGCTAACTCATAGAGTCAGATTCTATAATATACATTACCAGGGGATAGGAAGTTAAGGCTAAAAGTATACAGAGCCTCTATTTCAAATGATGGAAATGTTTTGGTAATGAATGGTGATGATGATAGCACAACATTGTGAACATAATTAACTTTTGTTAATTACATGAATGTGGTTTAAAGGGGAAATGTTAAGTTGTGTATAGGGTAATGGAATAAATTTTTTTAAGTCCTTGGAACTGCACTACACAAACAGTGAACCCTAAGTTAAATCATGGACTATAGTTGATACTGCAATTATAAAAATACGCTTTCATCGATGGTAACAAATGTACCACTCCAAGGCAGAATGTTACTAATAGAGTGGTATACGGAAATCTGTATTTCATGTGTGATTATTCTGTAAACCTACAACCTCTCTAGTAAAAAAATGAAAATGTGCCAGATGCAGCCAAAACAGTGCTTAGAGGGACATTCATAGCATTGGATGCTTATATTAGAGAAGAAAGAAAAGGAAAGAGATGATCTGCTCTGAAGACCCAATGTCATGGAGAATGTAATTTTAAAAAGATGCTAGGCAGTGAAACCCCCACGCATCATCCAAACAGAAAGACCCAGGGTCACACCTACCACCACAGGTCAGGAGATTCTGCAGAAGCACGAGGTGGATGGGGCATGAGCAGCATGGTGTTCTGCCGCCCTTGGCGATGCAGATGTGGGGAGAAGCCACCATTGTCCTGGGCACAGGGAGGCTACTGCAGAGACAAAATGGGGTGGGGGAGGAGGTTCAGCCCTGCTGGTCACCTCAGGACTGTAGCCTGGAGCATAGAGGTGTTGAGGGCCAGGCAAGAACTCATGAGAACTTGCACTCCCTGCATGCCAGGCCCCTGCAGGAGATTCTCCTGCAGCCTACAGAGTATGTTTCTGATAGCATCTCCATATTACAGGTGAGAAAATGGAGCAGCCATCTGCACCAGCCTCACTGTCCACAACCATCACCCTCTACTGGTTGGCTTTTCTCTCTCATGGTGGAGTGGGTTGGTGTCCCCCAAAAGATAGGTCCATATCCCATCCAACAGAACCTGGAAGGTGACCTTATCTGAAAGTAGAGTCTTTGCAGATATGATTAAGTTAAGGATTTTGACATGAGCTCATTCTGGAGGTAGGACAGGCCCTAAATCCAATGACAAATATCCTCAAAATGGACACACAGGACAGATACTTTTCAGAAAGTTCATGAAAGACAGGGGCAAATAACGGAATGATGTGAGCAGAAGTCAAGGAACTCCAGGAGCCACCAGAGGCTAAGAGGCCAGGGCGGGTACCCCTACAGCCAACAGGGGAATGCAGCCTGGTCAACACCCTCATTTTGAATTTCTGGCCTCTAGAATTGTGAAACAATAAATTTCTGTTGTTTTAAGTCATCCAGTCTGTGGTTATTTGCTCCAATAGCCCCAAGACACTAACACACGAAAATTAGAATAGCAAGAGCATCAAGCCCCTGGGAAACTGAGATTTTTCAACTCAATTAACCAAGTACAACATCAAGACTTGAATCCTGGGAAGGTGAGGCCAGCAGTTGGGAAGGCGGGCTCACACCCTTCAGGTGACAAGAAATGACATAAACCGTGCTACTGCACCCATCTCTGCTCCCAAAGAAACGTCACACAGCTGTTTTTCCTCATCCTTAAGGAAATGGTATTTTTTCTAATGGCAAAAGTCAGGGTTAAGAGCAGGGGGTCAGCAAAATTCCTCTGTAAAAGGGAAGGAAAGCAATAGTTTGGGTTTAGTGGGCCAGACCACCTCTTGTATCTACTCATTGTGCCAGGTACAGCACAAAAGCAGCTGCAGACTATACAGTAACAGGTGGACATGGCTGTGTCCCAGTAAGACTTTACTTACAAAAACCAGCAACAGTTTGCATTTGGCCTGTGGGCTACAGCCTGCCCCGTGGTTTAGAGATTTCTGTGGAACTTTATGGGAAAGCAGGTTGGGTAAGCCATATCCCAAGTAAACAGGACAAAGTTCAAAGCATCTCCTGCCTGCACTAAAAGCAGAGAAATTGCATGTCACCCTCAATATCTCACATTGGCACCCATGGGGCCATCCTCCGGTTTCCAACCTGATTCCTGCTCAGGAAACATCTTGCTGGTGTCCCATTCCCTCTGGTCTGAGGAGTTGCTGGTCAGGGCGTCTGGGATTCTGCCGACACCAGCAGGCAGCAGACCTGGGCCTCTGTGAGCTCAATGTTCACGGTTTTGATAATTACCAGCAACACTGAAGGAGCAGGGTACCAGGAAATTAACTTTGCTGAGGACAGGATCAGGGACTTGGAAAATGTGGCCATTCTCACCCATATCATGGGGTGCTTGATTATCTGGAAGCTATTTTCCCAACATTTTCATTTATCCAGGACCCAGCCGAGAACCCACAAGGACAGAAAACAAACCTCCCAGAAGGAAACACAGATGCAGTCAACTTACTACATGAGAGTTCTACCCTGACTCAGAGCCAAGAGCCAAAAAGACCTCACTCAGATTATTTGATCATAATTCACATATGATTCTATTGAGCACAGAAAAGCCAAGTGCTTAAGACATGGGCTCTGACTGCAATCTAAGTTCCACCATCTTTCTTAGCACAGAACTAAGTAATACACTTTGTGCTGGTTCAATTCTGGGGTCAACGTGGCCAAGTGATGATGCCCAGTTGTCTGGCCAGGCAAGCATTGGCTTGGCTGTTGCTACAAGGATATTTCATGGCTGGTGGGTCAACCGGCAGGCTGGTGTATTAAATCATCAGTCAGCTGACAGCATCTGTGGCTGATTACATCTGCTATCAACTAAGGTCTGTTGCCCACAAAAAGACAATCCAATCAGTTGAAGGTTAAGGAAGAAGAGAGGCTCTTTCATGCTTCTTCAGCCAGTGACCTCTCCTGTGGAATTCGTCCAGACCCTTCATCAGAGCTGCCAGCTTCACAGCCTGCCCTAAGGATTGTGAACTCTTCCATTTCCATGATTTCATGAGACATCTTTATACATCTCCTATTTACAAATCTCTCCTGTTGGTTCTGTTTCTCTGGAGGACCCTAACTAACACACCCTTTCTTCACCTTTCTTTCCTCAGTTGTGAAGGATCACTGTGAAATAATATAATAATATCCTGAGCACAGAGCCTGGGTGCAGGAAACTCAAGGCAGGCAGCTGGACAAAGGCAGGAGGGACAAGGGTAAAACCTAGACCACGCATTATTCACAACAGCCAAAAGGCGGAAATGAACCAGGGGCCACCACCAGATGAATGGAAAAACAAAATGTGGCCAATCCAAAGGACAGAACATCATTCAGCCATAACGAGGAATGTAGTTCTCATACAGGCTATGCCACGGGGGACCCTGAAGACATTGTTTTGAGGGAAAGAAGCCAGACACAAAAGTGCAGGTTTGTATGATCTCACTTACAAAGTTATGGTGATGGGCGGTGGTGGTGGCAGCTTGATATTCTGTTTGTACCACCACTGAATTGTACACATGCACGTGGTGAGAATGGGAAATTTGTGCAGTATGTGTTACTACAATAAAATGTTTCTATAAAAAATGCTCATCCATCACCAAGGGCAGCAGCTGAGCCAAGAACAAGCCAAGAATCAGGAGAAACTCAGACGAAGAAACAAGGAGAATACAGGGTGAGGGGGCTGGGGGAAGTGAGCAAGGTGGGCAGGCAGCCCCTCATGTCCCAGAAGGTGTGCTGGGACCTCACCTGGATTCTGAGGAAAGCTGTGAGTTCTAAGCAAAGCAGGGCAAGGGGCAGCAGCTGCACCCTGAGAACAGATGTGCATTTCGACAAGCCACCCATCCACCTGGAGCAGAGGGGACAAGAGAGGAAACAGCAAGGTCAGGGGTGCACCCCTGAAGCTGGGTGTAGGGACTGAGACAAGGAGGCTGAGACCAGGGTTGGTGCGGTGGAAGACAGGGAGGCAGGGAGGACAGGGCCAGCCATCTACCCTGGCAAGGTGGGCAGGAAGAGACTGCCCTGCTCCCTGCTCTGTCCTCAGGTCCAAACACCCAGCGCTTAGCCAATGTGTATTTACCAGGTGAAGAGAGAGGAAAAGTGAGAAGACAGAGAAACAGGTGGATGCTTTATACACAGACCAACTTATATGTGCACACACATCTATATACGGGAAGAGAGGAAGAGAGGGAAACAAGAAGCCCCCACTTGAGAGCTTTCTCCCATGCCCTTTCTTGCATGGTCCTAGCAAGGCTGTGGTGGTCAGAGTCCTACAATGACCCCAAGCTTCCCCAGCACTGTGAATGTGATGAGGTATCATGGACACATGGCATGACTGTCACCACATGTGGTAAATGGGATCATGCTAATGCAACTAAGGTCCCTGACCAGTCAGCTTTGAGTCATCAAAGGGGAGTCTACTCTAAGGGTGGGCTTGATCTAATCAGGGGAGCCGTTTAAGAGCAGAGCAGGTTCTGGCTGGTAGCAGAGGAGGTCAGTGAGACTAGAATGAGAGGGCTGTGACATAAGGAAGGAGCCATGGGGCAAGTTGCTGAGTGACTTCGGCTGGGCATCAGGAAGGAATGGGGTCTTCAGTTACAGCCAACAACCTGAGCAAGCCTGGAGACAGACTTCCCCAGAACCTCCAGCTAAGAATGCAGCCCAGCTGACACTCTGATTTAGGACAGGAGACCCTAAGCAGAGAACCAGCTGGGCAACACTTGTGTCCAAAATCTTGCTCTATAGAGCTATGGGGACATAAATATGTATTGTTTCAAGCCACAAAATCTGTGTTCCCCAGAGGTCTCTTGGAATGCATGAACATCTCACCCAACTTCAGCACTGAGACCCTGGCAATGGGAAGGGTTCACCCTCCCGCTGAGGTCAGGGGTGGGTGGGAGTGTGTCAGGGGGGCACTACTCACCACCCCGACCCACTTGCTGTTCTCCGGGCCAGGACGGCCTCGGTGGGTTCACTGAGCTCTGAGCAGATGCCCCTCCCCAACCCCGGCCTTACCAGCCCCCACATGCAGAACTCCTCCTGGCCTGCTCCTTCCACAGCATGGAAGCCTATGAGGTGGGTGATCCACCCCTGGATGTGCATCTGCTGGGAGCTGCTGATCTTCTCCATGTGCTCCACCATCTGCTGCTGGTCAATCCACTAGAGGTGTCTGCCAAGCATGGTCAGGCTCACGGGCTGTATGATATTTTCATCCTCCAGGGTCAGGTGGTTGGCTCGTGCAGGCAGGCCGAAGGCCAAGCTGATCAGCTCACCACCAGGGCTCAGGGGAGCAGAGACAGGGCACCAGGGAGTCTGGGGCTGGGAAGGGTCCCAGGAGGCCCTGCAGGCTGGATGAGGCCAGGCACTGGGGGCTAGGCCCCTGGGATCAGGAAGTCTGAGGCAAGCGTTGGGGTCAGAGCCTGGTCAAAGGTCCTGCACACAGGGTGTCTCCTCTCCTACCCCATGGGACAAGCTGGGGGAATTTGGGAACTTTCTCCTGGAACTTGGGGCTCCCGTCTAAGGTGGTGGCACATGAGGGCACTGGAAGCATTTCCCAGCCTTGGGACCCAGCTCCACTGCCATGCTGTGGAGCCATGGGCAGCTTGCACACCCTCTCTGGGCCTAGTCCTCCATTTCAACCATGTGGGACCCACAGGGACCCACAGCCTGGAATCTCGCCAGGCCAATGGGATGTAAGGCAAGCAGATGGTATGCAGTACGTCCTTTATGGACCCAGCAGCCACTGCCACTACCAACAAAAAGGAAGGCTTGGGGTGTTTCTGGAAAGCCCAGACCTGGAGGGTATTGGGGGACCCCAGGATGGAGCCAGAGTGGGTACTGACAGATCACAGCTTTCAATGCACTTCAGGTCGGCATCCACCCAGAAGAGCCTGCCCAGCATGTTGTCCACCATGAGGGCCACCGGGCGGATCAGGCCCATGCTGAAGATAACTTCATGCTCAGTGCCATCCAGTGTGGTGTGCTCAATCTTGGCCACTCGGTCCTGCATGTTGGTGAAGTACAGGTACCTGCGGAAGGGGGTTTGCACAGGGGCCAGGTTGGACGGGACTTGTGCAAGGCCCAGAAGTCACAATGAACACCTTTCAGACATGGTCTTCCCAGTTGAAAGCTGCCTAGGCCACTCGACAAAGCCCTGCTTCCCTCCTGCCCCTTGATCTCTGCTAAGGTGGTGCCTTGCCTCCCTGCTTCCCCACTGTGGCCATGGAAGGGGCTGTGCTGGCAGCAGGGACCCCAGATGCTCTTGATTGGGATGGCGGTTCTAGAGTCCCTCACAGCCTCTGCCCCCATGCCCCTTTCCCTAGCCCCACACGGCATTGACAATGATGGCCCTCAGCCTGTCATGGTCCCCACCCAGCATCATGCCCATGGGCTGGCCACTCAGCCAGTGGACACTGATGGTGTTGGTGGCCTCACATGTCCAGAAGAGTGTGCAGCTGTAGGCATTGATGCTGAGACTGTGGAGCTGCCAGTCCTGGTTCTGGCCTTGGCTGGGGGAGGTCAAGACAAAGGGCTGTAAAAGAAGAAGGACACAAAGCTGGCCCCATCTGAGAGTCCAAGGGAATGGGCCTGCTGAGGACCTGGAAGCAGGAGTCAAGCTGTCACAGGGGCAGGGGGGTTGGAATCATTCCCATAGGTCAGCTGTTAAGCACCTGCCTGGTTCTGAGCAGGAAGAGGGCAGCCTGCAGCTTGTGACAGCTTCAGATACTGAGCCCGAGGTCAGGCTCCCACGTGACCATGCATCTGCTAGCCCAGAGGTTCTCCAATCTCCACGTCTAATCCTGTGCACCCACAGAATGATTACGGATGTTGAAGGGTCAACTCGTGGCCGCCAGGCCTTTCCTCTCCCTTCTGGCTTTCTCAGACTCACACTTTCAGATGAAGAGCCACCAATCTTATGTGGTTTGTTGTATATATGTGTGTGTGTGTATGTGCGTGTGTGTGTGCGTGTGTGTGTGTGTACATGTGCAGACTTTTAATTTGGAATGCCAGGACCCTGGCATGGAGACAAGAGTGCCACCTCTTCAGCGGCCCCTTCCCAATGGGGTCATGTGCCATGCTGGGGGAGAGGTTGGGGTGGGAAGGGGTGTGGGGATGTGACTCCCAACTCCTCTTGGGAGCAGTTGTGTCTGAAAAAGTGGTTATCAGCACCCAGTCTTCCCATTTCAGCTTTGTACAGGTTCTCCTGAGAGCTCTACCTGACCCCAAGATCCCCACTGCATCTCAAGGTGGGGTCCTAGATTTCGAAGTCCACCCTCTGGCTGCACCAGGCTGGGAATCCCAGCCAGAGTGCTCAGCAGCTTTGGGGAAAGGGCTGCCCATTCCCAGGGCTGCAGCTCCCAGTGCTCTGTGGTGTAGATGCTGTCACCTGCAAAGGGCCAGGGCCAAAGAGTAAGGGGACCTTTCATGGAAGCAAAGCGGCCTGCTGTCGTGAACGGATCCTGGACCTTTACACAGAGCAGGGGCCCAATGTCCTGGTGGGCCTGCTCATTTGTGCTGCCTCAAGGCACCCCATTCAGTGTCTCAGAGACCTGACCTCGTGCAAAGTGGCCTTGGAGCTCCGGGGCTGCTGCTACCTACAGTTTCGGTGAAAAGCTCCTGGCTCTGAGAAGGTAATGGGGCTAATGTCTGTGCTCTTTCTTCCCATCATGACTCTGTGGGAATCAGCTTAATATGTTGCCCTCATCACAGGTCATTTTGGACTTTCATCTACCTCTTTACAGCAGTTGAAAAAAACAATCTCTAGGATGGGGCTTGCTTCCAAAAGAAGCCCCCTCCCCTAGGCCCAGCCCCTTTGGTCCCACTGGAAAGGACCCCATCCACTCCCCAACCAGCCCATGGCCCGCCCTGCTGAGCACCTGGAAGCACACTCCTGCATGTGAAAACCAAGCACCAAGGTAAAGGATTGCGCATGCACCTTTACTCTGTTCTGCAGACTGCAATGTTCACACCCCAAGGCAGTGGGAGCCTCAGCCTCAGCAGCCATGAGACTGTGCACATTGGTGCCACTCCTCCCCCAAAAGCTATGGCACTCCTTACTGGGGATTCCAGCTGGGCACAGGGTGGGGGCCAGGGAGTGAAAGCAGACTGCAGCCAACCTCAGTCAGAGAATAGGGCCTGAGACCAGTTTTGGGGTGCAGTCATTAAAACAGAACAATCTTAGCAACTTGGACAGTGTGAAGTCACAACTCCTGGCAGCCCTACCCCACACACACAGAAATGAGAAGGCCAAGTGGAACAGCTGACTTGCTGCATAAAACCCAAGCACTTTTCACAATACACAGGCTAATGTGAAATTTCTCACCAGAATCCCACTGCACACCACAATCAGTACCCTCCATTCATCAGGTCAAAATCTTGGCCAAATGGAGAAGGATACATAACATCAGCCTCTGGTTGGAAGGTCAGAGTTTGGGGGGTGCAGGCAATGTCCCAATACAGGATAAAGCAGGAACCACTGAAGGTGGGGGAGCACACAGAGCTTTCGGCCAGACTCAGGGAGGGATTGTTTTCTGAACTAAGTAGAAACCCAGATGATATTTCTGAAGGGCTTTTGCTTCAAAGTCTGTCTGCCCACTCAGGCTGGATACCATAAAAGAAGGCCTCTTTTAAAGCAATTTGCACCCACTAGCTTTCTCAGCAGGGAAGCCACAATTTTTCAATTAACACTTTCCAGTGTCCAAAGGACTAAGTGCCTGTTAGCTGTGCAGGGAGAGATGAAAGAAGTCCATTACCACCATTTCCACCCCAATTTGCTCACTGGGAGAGGATTACGGGGGTGCCCTGGAAGGGGAATCCAGAGGAACAGCTGTGGATTCAGCTCTGTTGACTTCTATCATCAAACAAGGGCAGAGACCTCATGTTATGACTTAGAAACTATGAATGTTCCTGGTGACACATCCTGCTGAAAGGTCTGTCCCTCCCGTACCCAGCTCAGTGAGCTCAGCACCAGAATCAACTCAATGGACACAGAAAATCATCTGAAATTCTCAACCAATGAAATGAGTGTGTCTCTATATCTCTGCAATATAAGACACCAAGCCCGGTACAACCCTGCACTCATCTTTTCAAAGGAAGAGACCCTCTGCTTCTGCAGCTTTGTAACACATGTCTTTGGGAGCCAGCCACTCAGTCGGGCTGGCCTAAAAGTTCCATGCTAACCGGCACTGCCATTTTCCACCTTGCCAGGTCACAGATGATCTGAAGATGCAGCCCCAATCAACATTCTCTCTGGAAATTCACATGAACCTAACATTGAAAAGTACAGTCATACCACTATAATGCTCATTATGAAATTTGTTCTAACAGGTTGAGAGATCCGAGAACAACCCAAGTGTGATGCAAGTTCTGTGTTTGCTTATGTGCAATTTTACCCAACAACAGGTGATTGCAGAAACCACACCCAGCTGCACCCAGGTGCAGAAAGAAACAAATGCTCACTCAAGCACCTTCCAGCTCCCTCAGCTCAGCGACACACTTTGAGCTCACCCATTCCACAGGGGGCTATGTTTTCCATCCAATTTCAGATCACCTTCCTTCCAGTGCTTGTCAGTAATTCACAAGCTGCAGCCCTCCCAGTACCCATGTCCACAAGCAAACTTCAGATCTTTTTCAGCTGAAGTATCATATCTAAAGCAGGGTTTATATTGATATGTATGTTGTTGCAGTATTTGGGTACATAATCACTGTGTGAGTGTTAAACTGTGCTCCTCCATTACTTATGATCTACCTTTTGTGTTACATCTCACTAACAAGTTGAGTGTGATGCTCCTAAGCCTATTTCCTACATAAGCTCTACTTTTTTCATGATTTTTACATGGTGTGTTGATTTTTAAGAACACATATGCTGCATTTATAGCAAAACTGACTGCCTGATTCCTGTGAAGTGAAAAATAAATCGAGAGCAATCATTATCAATTATTTCCCACAAGCCACAAAAACACTGCACAGGGACCAAAAAAGAAAAAAATTGAGGTTGTCCCCATTACCTTCCTCAGCTCCAGGCTTAAATCACTGTGAACTCCAGGTCCAGTTCCCATACAGTCACAGTCTGGGAGCTTTGCACTGCTTGGCCTCACACCTCACGATGACATTTCTGGGAGCCCAAACCATTATTTACCCAAGGCTGGGCACCACAGGCATCATGCCAAGAAGCTGCCCAGGTGAGCAGCACGGGGAGGCCTCAGCCATGCCCACTGTCAGGTACACTTGCTTGGGTCCCATCGTCCTTGGTGCACTTGATGTTCTGGCACCTGTCCACCCAGTAGATGAATTTGTCCAGCGGGTCATAGCCAGTGGCCTTGACGTTCGTCAGCCGTGCAGTGGCAGAATGAGGTCTGGGCTGTGCTGGTCATCAGGGATCATGCGGCTAATGGCACATTTCTGACTGAACAACAAGAAGATGGTGGGTGCTAGAGGGAGGCAAAGACAAGGGGCTGAGCAAGAGTCCTCAGGGCTGGGCAGGGGCAGGCAGCTTTCCTTCTGTTGGGAGAAGTATAAGCCACCACTAAAGGCATGTAAAGAAAAGACCAGAAGGACTCCAGCTATTCCCCAGGGGTGGATTGTGGTGCATTTTACCCTCTATGTTATACGTCTCTTGTATGAATATTTTATAGGCGCATGTGTTACCTCTACAATCAATTAAATTTATTTTTGTTATCAAGGTCTAAAACAGCTGACATAGACCTCACTCTCACAAATGTGTGTGATGCTCAGGAACCCCATATTTTACTGGAGGCCTGGAGTTGCCCAAGTGGACTGCTGAAACCAGCATGGCAAGTAGTGAATGGTGACACCAGCAGAGGAGTCCCTGGGGCATTAGTGAGCAGCATGTATAACACGGCAGCAGAGAGTGGGAATCAAGCTGGGCCTGGGAGAGGGCCCCAGAGAGGCTGGTGGGGTGCTCTCTGGTGCTCCCTAAGAAGTGCCATCTCCCTGCACTCCTGCTGCTCTGGTTTTAACAGGACCGTGGGACTGGAAGGGGCTGGAAGTGTTCCTGGGCCTATGGACAAGAGGACTTTTAAAGTCCCTGCTTTGCAGAGGCATCAGAATATAGGATAGTCTGTCCCTTAGAGCAGAAGGCAGAGGTCTAGAGACTTGAACAAACCTACTTGGGTTCAAAAACAGCAGACTCAGAAAGCACAGATGCCACAATCTGAGGTCCGAGTCATTGTCTGGGTCTGCCAGCCAGAGGCAGGGACTCTGAGTAGCAGATATCCCCTCTGGGGGTGGCTTACCTGAACCTTTGCTTGACCCTTCAAGGTCACAGTCCTTGGGGGAAAGCAATGGGACCAAAAGGAGCCCAAGAGTGGGTAGCCTCAGACTCTGCTCCTGGGCCTGTCCCATCCTCACTGTGGGAATTTGAGAAAGTGCCTCGACCTCTCTGAGGCTGTTTCCCCTTCTATCCAGCTGGAGTCTACAGCCCACTAACATCCAGGGCTGCAGGAGGGCTCAGGCAAGGAAAAAAGACAACAAGCTTTATAAACTATAAAGTGCTGCACAGAGGTTGAATTATGATGAGCTCTCTGCTGATGTCACAGGAAAAAATCCTGCCAACAGGATGCATCTGCGCTCTATGGGGGGTAACCCCCCAAACTTCACTTTTCTTATCATTTAAACAGAAACAAAGAGGCATACCTAAATGCCCATAGGACCAGAAACGTCATGAGAGGCCATGCAGCAAGATGGGCCTGCCCGCCTAGGTTAAAACATGACTCTACCTCTTTGTAGCTGTGTGGCCTCAGCAGGTTACTTAGCATCTCTGTGCTTTAGGCTCTTCATCTGTGAAACGAGGACAGTGATACTCCCTACCCCATGGGCCTGAGATGAGGATCAAATGAGTGTCCATGGAAAGCACGTAGAATGGCGCATGACTCTGTAAGTGAATGTTCTCCTCCAGCAATGGCTTTTGCCACCCAAAGAGCCTCCCATGGAATCTACCAGCTGAAGACTTGGCCCATCTACTTGGGCCTTGATGAAGCCACAGTCTCTCTACCCAGTCTGGGCCCACTTTATGGTGTTAGGCAGTTTGTGCAGTTTGCAACTTTCCAACTGTCCATGTACACCTAGAAACCTCCAGCAGGGAAGTGCCTCCCGACCTCAGCTCTCAGACTCAGAAGCAGGCACTTACAGCTGCAGTTGTGGCCACTGGGGTCCAGGGTGTAGTGTGAGGCACAGCCACAGTGGTGGCCACCAGAGATGTTGAGGTACAGCTCTCCGCACTGCCTGTTGTTGTGCATGCAGTCATTGAGGCCATTCTGACAGGAGGAGTGGAACACCAGGATGTCCATCATGAAGTCCAGGTGGGCCTGGTGAGGGTGCGTTGCAGCCGCTGGCCTTGTGGCCCACTCAATGCTATGCAAGTTCTAGTCCATCCAGTAGATGTAGTCGCTGTACTGCATCAGGCTGAAGGGGTGTGGGAGGTCATCAGCAATCATAACCTGCTCCTTACCTGGATGGGGACATGGGGCATGGACTCAGTGATGGGGAGCCAGGCCCCAGAGCTGGACACACCCTGATGGGCACACGGGCCCAAACTCCCAGGCTGGCACACCGCAGCAAAGCCACTGGGTGCCCAAAGCCTTTGGAAATGTGGTGGTGGCTACTGAAGCAGAGCAGCTAATTCCAAGGAGGCTGGGGGCTGGATGGGAAGGGGGCATGGTGGAGCCTCCTGCAATGGGGCAGTTGCTGGAAGACTTGCCCCCGTCCAAGTTGGTCACAGCTGCACAGATTAGGTTTATGCCTTCACATACATGCATATATAAGTCTGTGGATGCAAAACTTCTTGCATTTGTCCACTTATAACTTTTGTATGTTGTACCTCGACACAAATTCTTAAATACAGCTGTTGTAGAAAATGCCGTGTCAACATCGTGGCTGCCAAATGGGTGAAACTTTTTTTAAGCTGGTCTCCTCCTTTTTTTTGGCCTAGAGAAGTTGTTGGTTTACAGAAAAATCATGTATATGATACACAGTTCAAAATGGGTATTTGTAAGTGTGCCCTCACGGGCTTGTAATAAATAGTGTGAGCATGCAGGGAGGACTCAGAATCCTGGCACAAAGGAAGTGCTTGGCAAAGGCCACATGGTGGGCAGAATTCAGTTCCCCAGAGATGTGCACAGCATAATCCTGGAACCTCTGAGTAAGTCACCTAACACAGCCAAAGGGCTTTGAAGAAATGATTAATGATTAAATTTAGGATTTGGGGATGGGGAGATTAATTTTGGATTATCCAGGTGGATGTAACCACAAGGGTCTTTAGAAGAAGAGGGTCAGAGTCAAAGAAAGAGTGGGGGAGGCAACAGCCAGCTTTTAAGATAAAGCAAGAGGCCAAGCGGGACCCAAGGACTGCAGGTGGCTTCTAGAAGCTGGAAAAGGCAAAGGAATGGGCTTCCCCCTGGAGCCTCAGAATGAACTCAGCTTGCTGCCACTTGTTTTGAATCCCGGGAGTCCATTTCAGGTCTCCGGCATCTAGAATGACCAGATGAAGAGTTAGTGTACTTTAAGTCACTGAGTTTGTGGCAATTTGTTACAGCAGTGATAGGAAGCACACAAGGGCTGACTCTGATTGTGTTGTGCTGCTGGGGTGCAATCCCAAGGAAATGACCCCGAATATGATGAAGCTGAATATCCCAGCACTGTCACTGTGAAATGCTGGGACCGCCGTACACAGCAGCCACTAATGATGTCAACTGTGGGGCAGGCACAGGAGCTGAGCACACGTCTGTGCACCTTCTGTGCACAAGGCTGCACGTCAGGGATGCTTTGGACAGCAGGACCCGGCTCAGAGTGAAGTGGACCAGTGTGCCATTAAAAATGGTGCCAATGCAAGAGTGGGAATGGGAGATGGAACATGGAGGGGCTCAGGGCCCTGACAGGATCTGTTCCTTAATCCGGGTGTGATTCCAGGGTTTTGGTTATCAAACAGTGTGTGTGCATTGAACTTTTCTCCACCTTTGTTCTATTTCTTCGCAAAAATGGTCCCAGGAAAACATATTAATCACATATTAACATATGTGGGAAAAAGGAAAGCAGATAAAAATTTATGGGTGGTATGATTTAAAATCATTTCTAAGTTTTCTCAATTGAAAATTAAAGCATTTAAAGATTTTTTAAACATCGGAAAGTTTAAAAATGAAAGATACTCCTCAAAAAAAGTATTTCTATAATACTTGGAGACCAGAAAGAATATGGCAAAGTATGAACACTGGTTATCACTGAGTGCTGAAATTATGGATAATTTTTCTGTATTTATGTTCGATGTGGATTACTTTATTGAAACAAAAAATTTGATAAATAGAATGCTTTCTGACTGCCTCCATCTAATGCAAGTAGGGACCTGGGTGGTTTTCCAACAACTGTCACTACAGCTACACACTCAGAGGCACTTCCTGTATGCCAGGCACTGTTGAGGAATCTTTATGTGCATGGTCTCATTTAGTTCGCACAACCACCCTATAAGGAAGTCCTGTTATTAGGAAGAAACTGACACGCAGAAAGTTTAAGTAAATTGGCTGAAGTCACATGACTAGTAGCAGTGGGGCCAGGCTCATGACCAAGCTCTGAAATCATTCTCCTGCCCAGCTCTAACCATGTCAGGCACCCTAACTCACCCACCGTCCCCATGGCAACAAGCCAGCCAGCACTTTCAGGGGTCAGACAACAGCTGTGGAATGAAATGTAAAGCATGCCATAGCCAAGAGACAGCTGGGCCCAAACACACAAGGCCACCTGAATTTAGAGGGGCGGACAAGTTTTCAGGGTTTTCATCTGAGCTCCTCATTCTGGGTAAACAGGGAATTCAATCATTTCAGGCGACCAAGCTAACACTATGACTGTTCCTCATCAGCTATCGGCTCTGAGAAAGATGATAACATGCACATCACCAGGGAATGGGATGGCCTTGTAACCATGACAGTCTGGCCTCAGCAGACCCCCTGGTGGGGTAGTCCACCCCAAATGGAAATCAGCAATCTGGGGTTCTAGCTCAAGCTCTCCCCACTGAGCACTCGAGATAAGCCATTCAGCCCAGTTACACCTCAGTTTTCTCATCTGTCAAATGGGCATAATCCTGCCATGCCTTCCCGATGGCTGCAGCATGATTTGAAAAAAGCAACTTATCTCCTGCTTACTGAAGGCTCCATGGTGAATGGGTGGCTCTTGGAGGCTCTGCCAGACCCTGGTAACAATCCACCAGCCCAGGACCCGTGAAGAACCTCTGTCCAGAACCAGGAACAAAGCAAAGGGCTGTCTGCTAGGCCCTCACAGTGCACCTCACCAGCCACACCTTCTTTCTCCACCCTGCCCAGGAGTCCAGGTCCTGAGCCCACAGTGCTGCAGCCCTGTCTGACCTCCACTCTCCCAGCTGGAGTCACTTGACACTTGCCCAAGGCATCACTGAGGACATATAACATAGCCCACATGCTAGCATATACTCAGAGTCAGTGTGATCTGGGTTCAAATCCAGCCCCCACTACTGGGGTGACATGGGACAAGAATTGCTTTTTAACTTCCCTGAGCCTTGCTTTCCTCATTTATAACAGAAGAGACATCACCTAACTGCAGCCCGCAATCTGAGTGGCCCACACAGAGCAGGGGCTTGGGCAGGGTGGCTGAGCTGAGTACAGGCCTTGCCATCTGAGCGGTGTGCCACGACTCAGCAGCTCTGTGATGTTGGTAAGTACATGACCTCTGGGGGACTTGCTCTCCCACAACACATACCACACTACTTATGCCATGTGACCATGGGAGGATCTAATGGAGCATCCCTGTGCAGGGCCTGGAGGGGTCCTGGTGCACAGGAAATGACAGCAGGAAGGGACAACTCCCAGGAAGCAAGGAGCTGAGTGTGCAACCATAGGGGGCCCCGCACCTCCTGAGATGCACACTGAGCTCTTGTTATTCAGTCCACCTATGCCTCAGCTTCTCGTCTGTAAAATGGGCACAATGCCATGCCTTCTCCTTATGGCCATAGCATGACTTGAGAAGAAGCATATTCTTTCTGGACTATCCGTGACCCTGTAGGCCCCTCCAGCCCACAGGCCCTGCTTGACACCTCACCCAGCATGTAGGATGACTCGATCATGTTGGTGTCCAGGTCGGTCCAGTAAAGGTGCTGGTCAGCATAGTCAATGGTGAGGTCATTGGCCTGGCCCACCTTGTCCACCAGCATCATTAGCTGGTCCCGTCCATGAAGGTCCACACAATCCTCGGCCAGCCAGCCCCACTCGGTTCAGTAGATGTAGCTGGGGCAGAACCGGGGAAGGGCAAGGCATGTGCTGGTGTGTCCACACTTGCCAAGGCTGGGGGGCAGCAGTGGGCAGGGCCTGGCACCTCGGCCTCAGGCAGCCCTCCTTGTCCCTGCCAACACCCCTCCAGGCAGGGGGAGGGGCAAGACCCTACTGAGTGATCCCCCATGCCCACCCCCATCCTACAATATACCAGGCATCCTCCCCGGGGGGACTTAAATTGCAGGACAAGGGACTGGAACTCAGCTGCCTACCCCCAGGCCTCCTCCTTCCCTTTTCCTCAGCAGATGTAGAGAAATACTCACAACTTCATTCCAGAAATGTGCAAGCTTGATGTACCCTCTTGCTGCCCCCAGAGGTCCCCAGAACCATCCTGGTAGGATGAGATCATCCTCACTGCCCTCTCAGGGTCTGGGTTTGCAGGGTCTGGGGCTCCCCACACACATCACAGGTGTTTTACAGGGTGGGCACTGTGCCCAAGGGACAGAAAAGGAAGTGGGTCCAGAGAGACACCACCCAGTGCCCCTGGTCCCAGGATGCAGGCAGGTCCCTCATGCCTGTCGAGGGGCCTGTAAACCATGGCTAGCAGCATGCGAGAAGTAGCCCAAAGTTTGAAGACTCCAAAGCTGGAGTAAGTGCAAGGAAAGGGAGCCTGGGTGAGGGGCTTGAGGCAGGGCTTCTTGCCCCACACTGCCTGACTGGTCATGTGACCCTGTATAAGTTATTTGGTTTCTCAGCACCTCAGTTTCCACATCTGTAAAATCAGGGATAAAAATGCCCTCCCTTGCAGCTGCCTGGACTGTGGATGAGGTCACACATGTGAGCCCTCAGCTCAGTGCCTCATGTGCATTCCTTCCTCTGGGAGACAGACCAGAGGATTATCAAGGGGGAGCCTGCTAAGGCTAGTGGTGGTCAGTAGGACCCCATCCAGAGCTGGACCCACACACACAGGATGGGCAGCTCATGCCCCTGGGTCTCATTGCTGTGGTCAGGCTGGCAGAATCTGGCCGGGCCAGGTACAGAGAGCAGCGAGATGGAGGGCTGGGGAGGTGTGGGGCCAGGGAGGTGGGGTTACATGGAGCTGTGGGTCCGGGAGGTAGGTGAGCTAGAGAGGGATGCTTGGGGATAGGGAAGTGGGGGATGCAGGGAGGTGGGGGACCCAGGGAGGTGAGGTGCGAGGGAAGACACTCGTGCAGGACAGAAACACACATACACCTGGTGGGATCCAGGGCCAGCGACCTGGGGATTTTCAGGTCCTCCACATGAGGAGCTGTCGAACTGCCCGTCCAGCCAGGCCACCTCAGTCCTGTTGGTGTCAGTGTTGGCCCAATAGAGATTCTTGCCCATCCAGTCAAGAGCCATGCCTTCCAGGGGTCGTCGAAGCCGAGTTCCATCACATGCTCCACTGAGCTCCCATTCCTGAAGGCCTGGCTGATGGTTTGGGAGTGGGGAGAGGAAAGGGCCACTTTAGGAACCAGAGCTTTGCCAGGGTCTGGCTGGACATGCTCAGTCCCTGGAGCAACCACTGGGTCTCCAGGGATCAGGTCGTCAGCACCAGAGAGCTTTCAGTGAACACATGAAATGCAGCAAAATGCAAGGCTTTTAGAAAAACAATTTGGCTTTAAACTCCTTGTTCTCTTTCACTCAGTAATCTTCCTCCTTATCACAGAGCTGATGAAAATGTGAAAAATAAAAACTATTGAAAATATCAAAAGAACTTTATGCACAGGGATATTTAATACTCTGTATTAATAAAACAGCATTAAATTAAAACAGTATCAATATTTAATACTGTTTGCAAATGGGAAAAACTGACACAACCAGATATTTAGAATAAGGGAACAGTGAAATAAAATGGAATCTCTGTGCACTGCAATATTTCACACAATTAAAAATTGCAAGTTTGCCTTAACCCCACAAAGGATAGGTCAAGCCAACTTAAAATTAGTCCTAAGAGTCACCCCCAAGAGAACCTCTTTTGTTGCTCAGATATGGCCTCTGTCTCCAGCCAACACAACAAGCAAACTCACTGCCTCTCCCTGTTGACATGGAACACGACTCCCAAGAGTGTAAACCTTCCTGGCAACGTAGGATAGAAATCCTAGAATGAGCTGAGACTCAGCATCAAGGGATTGAGAAAACCTCGACCAAAAGGGAGAAGAACGAAATGAGACAAAATGAAGTGTCAATGGCTGAGTGATTCCAAACAGAGTTGAGAGGTTACCCTGGAGGTTATTTTTACACATTAAGTAGACATCACCTTGTTAGTCAGGATGTAATGGAGAGACTGGAGGGAATTGCCTGAAAATGCAGAGCTGTGTTCCGGTAGCTATGTTTCTTGAAGATGATTGTATAATGATACAGTTTTCACAATGTGACTGTGTGATTGTGAAAACCTTGTGTCTGATGCTCCTTTTATCTACTTTATCAGCACATGAGTAAAACATATGGGATGAAATAAATAGCAGGGGGAACAAATGTTAAAATAAATTTGATTGAAATGCTAGTGATCGATGAAAGGAAGGGGTGAAGGGGATGGTATGTATGAATTTTTTTTGTCTTTTCATTGCTTTATCTGAATTGATGCAAATGTTCTAAGAAGTGATCATGATGATGAATATGCAACTACATGATGATATTGTGAATTACTGATTATATATGTAGAATGAATGGTCATAAGTTAAGAATATTTGTGTTTGTTATTTTTTAAAATTAAAAAATTAATTAAAAAAAGAAAAAAATTACAAGTTTGCAATACTTTAAGAGAATACCCATTATAACAATAAGTAAAAACACCAGGACATGGAATTCAATGTAACATCTGATTATGGCTATGGGAAATACTAACATCACAAAAAAGACACGGAGGAAAAATCCACTGAAATGTTGGTAGTGGTTGATGCTGGTTGGAGGGGTAAGGATGATTTGTATTTTTTCTTTCTAACTTTTCATGGATTTACCTTTTTCTACCATGAACCCTTGTGACTTAAATTCAGAAAAAATTCCTTAAAAGATACATAACATGAATGGTAATATAAAGGCATATGAATAAGCTGTTTCAGTTGTCCAATACTTTAGAACAGGGTCAGCAGACTTTCTCTGTAAAGGAGGAGACAGTAAATATCTTAGGCTTGGTGAATTATACCATCGGTGTTCTAATGACTTAGTTCAGCAGCACAAAAGCAGCTGCAGATGATACATAAATGAATAGGCATGGCTATTCCAATTAAACCTTATATATAAAAGTCAGAAATGTTGGCCCTAGACTAGCTCACCAAACACTGCTTTAGAAGATGAAAATGTCTCTGCCTGTTTTTCTCTGGATGTTTCTCTGCACCATGACTGAAATGAGAGTCTGCCAAGCAGATGGCTACTAGGGCAGACACAGGAGCAAAGAGCCCAAAGATGATGATAATTTGTAACAAACACACAGAGACTCTCAAAGAGCCCATTTGTGCATCTGCTGGATTCCTATCACTTTATTAAAATAGGTTCACTGATATTTCATAAGCTCAAACAGAGCTACGATAAATATGACAGTTCTTTTAAAAACACAGCTCTGGAGCAGTCAAACCTGCAACCATGGCCACGAGGACTGGCCATCTGGCCCACAAGGGCCCTACCTTCAGGCTGACGTCTGAACAGAAGATGTGGTTGTTGGCAGCGTTGAAGTCAGCATGGAGGCCTTCATGATGCTGGTCATCGGGATGGCACATCGTTGTTGCTGGTCTCAGGGAGATGCAGTGGATGGTGGCTCTACTGGTGAATACCAGGAAGGCCTCAGGAATGATGCATGTCTTCATGTCACCCAGCAGCTCCAGGCCGATGGGACAGCCGCACTTGGTCATGTGCAGTGTGAAGAAGCACAGGTGGCTGCAGCCGCCATTTCTCTCTGCATATGAGTTGTCCCTGGTTGGGGGGGACACACAAGCACTGAAGAGCAATGGGCCAGCCAAGACAGGGGCCCCTGCAGCCCACATCAGGCCTGGCCATACTGCGGCTGGGTGTCAGATGCAGAGGGTGGGTGCTAAAAGCCCCATTATGGGTTGGGGAACCAAGGCCCTCGCCCTGCTAGGCCCATGGCTGGCTCTGACCAGACCACACCAGATGCTGGGTACAAGTCCACCTGTCACAGGTTTTTATGTACTCCACCCCCATGGGACCTTGGAGGCAGGGCCTAGGTTCATCCCCCTTTTCGGCAGAGGGAACTACAGTACAGAGAGGCTGTTCAGGGCCATGCAGAGAGGAAGCAGCTCAGCAGGAAGATGGTTCCTAGAGGTCCAGTCTCCTGGTCTCTAGTTCTAGTCACCAAGGGATGCAACAATGCCTCAAGGCATTGGCAGGATGAGCTGCCTCCCTCTAGGACCTCAATTCCTCCGCTAACTGGACTGGCTCTGGAGATTCCCACCCAGTTGTTCCCCTCAATTTCCCACACTGGAAACAAACACCTTCCTGGAACAATCAGAGGTGCCCCTTTCACTAAAGCAAGTGGTACTTAGCACGTCCATTTATTTTTGGCCAGCCTGTTAATCTCACTTATCTTCTGAAGCACTGTTAAAATTGGCTTTAATTTAGTCTTATGTATTTAAGCTATAAAAATAATCCTTTCCCCATCTCCCTCTGCAAATCCTGGGATCCAAGAGAAAAAAGGGAGAAAAGAATGAATCAATTTTTCAACATGAAATCACAACCCCAAGGATACGTCCTTTTATTTCTGGGGCTTTTATTTATTTATTTTTTAGAAGAAATCAATCATAGTTGGACCCCACTTAGCAGAACGGATAGCAAATTTGTTTTTAAAAGCAGGTGGTAAAAACAAATGTGTTTATTCCATCATCTTTATTCGAGACTAAAAGCCTGTTCCCATTATATAGATATCACCTTTTCAGTTAAGATGTAACAGAGAGGCTGAAGGGAACTGCCTGAAAATGCAGAGCTGTGTTCCAGTAGCCATGTTTCTTGAAGATGATTATATAATGATATAGCTTTCACATTGTGACTAAGTGATTGTGAAAACCTTGTGTCTGATGCTCCTTTTATCTACCTTATCAAAAGATGAGTGAAACATATGGAATAAAAATAAATAATGGGAGAACAAATGTTAAAATAAATTTAGATTCAAATGCTAGTGATCAATGAAAAGGAGGGGAAAAGGTATGGTATGGATAGTTTTTTTTCTGTTTTATTTTTATTTATTTTTCTGAATGGATGCAAATGTTCTAAGAAACAGACTTTAGAGCTATCCTGCCTGGGTTTCAATCTTAGTTCTGCCACTTTCTGTTTGACGTTGAACAAGTTACCTGACCTCTGCATTCCTCAATTTCCTCAACTACAAAATGGGGCTAAATGACTGCCACTGACCTCAGGGCTATGGGTCTTTGAAGATGTGATTAAATCAAGAAGAGGCCAAACTGGACCAGGATGAGTGCTGATCCCATGTGACTGTGGTCCTTACAAGAAAGAAAATGTGGCCACAGAACATTGGGAAAAGATCATGTGAAGATGGAGGAGGCAGGGACTGGAGTAACGCATCTATAAGCCAAAGAATGCTAAGGATTGCCAGCAAACACCAGAAGATAGAAGAGGCAAGAAAAGACTCTCCTCTATAAGTTCTAGATGGAGCATGACCTGCTGACACTTTGATTTCACACTTCTACCATCTAGACCTATAAGAAGAAATTTCTGGTGTTTTATGCAAAAAAATAAAAAAAGCCTGTCACCAGTGACCCTGAAACATTGAGCTGTTCTCCTAGGTCACCCTTTCCTTCCCTACCTTCAGGACTACACTCAAGCTGTCTCCTCTGCCGAGCAATCTTATGCCTGGAGAAACCCACCCTCCACTATGTCTCAAGTTCAAGCTCAAGTTATGCCTTATATTGTAAAGGCAAACATTTCTCTAACAGGGTGGTTGGGGCCATCCAACTCCTATCAGAGCCAAGGAAGGGGTGTCTCATCAGATATATTGTGAGCAACGTGGGTTTTCTGCATTAATTTACTTTTCATTCATTCATTCCTCCAACAAAGAATTACTGAGTTCCCACGATGTGTGAGCTGCAGATCCTTCTGGAACACAGTCCCTGCCTTCCTGGTTCAGTTCCATCTTTCCACCCCACAAGACCCAGCTCTCACCAGTGTAGCCGAATGATCTGAATTTTGAATCCTTTCCATGAAGAGACATGTGATTCTGTTAAACAAATAACTCCTACTAGAGGTTTTGGGCACATTCTGGCTTTCAGATGAAAGGTGTGGGTCTGGGGGTCCAAGCCTGGCCATAGTAGGACAGCAATCACAGGGCAGCCCATTGGTGAGCTGGGACAGAGGTCAGGACAGACCTGCATGGGGGTCTGAACTCAGCCTCCAGCTGTGTGGCCAGACCTGTCTTCAAGGGCTTATTAAGTGGGATAACAACTGCACTTAGCAAAAAGGCCTACTCTGAGGAAGTTAGAGCATGGTACTAGGCCGGAGGTGTGGGACACAGTAGGCAATCGCCAATGTTAGCCTTATATGATTACATCACTCTTATTTCAATTCTAAGCAACAACCCCAGTCAATAGCCACAACCCCATCAATACCACTGGCCAAGAGATCACCCCGCTCACTGCTGTCTTTAACCAGATATTGTTTCTATTTCCTCTCCCAGCTATCCCTTCTCCTTCCAGTCTGCAAAACAGGATACC
Organism: Tamandua tetradactyla; assembly: GCF_023851605.1. Lineage (NCBI taxonomy): Eukaryota > Metazoa > Chordata > Mammalia > Pilosa > Myrmecophagidae > Tamandua > Tamandua tetradactyla. The sequence goes on along the minus strand of NC_135335.1, from coordinate 23,681,711 downwards.
ACCAGGCTGACCCTTGGACCCTGGGTCTGCCCCATCTGGGCCACCCATAAGCCTGTCACTTCTTCCTTCCCCAGCAGCTGTCTGGATGCACCCATGACTTTGGCCATGTTCACCGCTTTGAGTCCCATCAGGTCGGGCAGCTGGTCTATGATGATGTCTCAGCTCCTTGATCTTGTGCACCCGCTCGATGCTTATCCTCTGCCAGACGGTCCAGTAGATGAAATCGCCCAGCAGGGTGAACCTGAATATGTGTGGGAGCTTGTTCAGGAACATCCACCTCTTTGTCCCACTGACATTGATCACCTGTGAGATGGGGAGACATGGCTCTTGTCTGGCTGGGTTTCTCCAAAGCCTCCCTGGAAGCAGCCTGGGGCCTGAGCAGCCTGCAGCAGGAGGGGTTCAGTTCCCAGGGCCTCACTTTCACCTGTACTTTGCCAGGCTACTGACATTTCTGTTATGATGCCTGCATCTCGGCTGATGGAGCCAATGGGAACTAGTCTAGGGCCTTTTCCCGCCACCCCTATCTGGGTCTATATGCCGAGTATGATGATGGGCAGCTTCGTTTGCAACAGGTAAAGCAAACAGGCATACCCTCCCTTTCTGTTACTGAGCATCTGGTTGTGAGTGGCTACCTGGAATATCAAGACAGGAATCTCAGCTGGGGGCCACAAGAAGGAGTTCTGGGACTGACTGACAATGCCTGCCCTGGGTGCAGGAAGGAGTTCTGGGATTGATTGGCAATGCCTGCCCCGGGTGCAGCATGGGCAGTATCCATATTACATCCTCAACATGGAAGACAGGCTAGGCATCTACTTCATCAGTGGACCCAGGGGAAACTTTTGTCTCTTCTCTGCAGATTAATTCTTGAACATATAAGAACAAGAACTGGAGAGCTCTTCTTGTTCTCCATCTGAGCCGATAGGTCTAGACACGTTTCTCCACCAGACACGTTATATATTGGCTGTTTACTTTAAGCCACAGGAGCTAAATCTTTTCCTTGAAGAGTCCAATGCTGACTAAATGCAACACCCACAAAAGCCACAGAGGTAGGGAAAATTGTCAAATGTAAAAATGTCTTAACATACTAAGACAGACAGACAAACAGGGCAAGATGGGATTCTGATGAGACAGTCCATATACGCTCATGTTAAAAGGAAGTCTTAATAAAAAAAAACAGAAACACAATATCCAATCCCACAGCTCTCAGAGTAGGAGGAAAGAGACAATTTAAGGCAAGCTTCAGCAGGCCTCCTGCAGCCAGATTACATTTTCCTCATCAGAAAGCCTACAAATTCTCAGCGTGAATTGTGAGAGAGGAAGTGGCAAAAGTATGAACTAGGACAAAGGCATGGATGGTTAGCAGAGCCAGTGTTGGTTCTCTGTTGTTGAGGGCAAAACTGCCAAGTAAACAGGAAGGAGTGGAAGCCAGCTCTCCCAAATGGGTGGCCCCTGCACCTTCATGGACCTGAGTGTCTCCACCTGTAACTCAGGGGATGGGTTAGTCTGGGATAAAGTCACCTAGGGAACTTAACAAAACAAAGAAGTTGCCTGACTCTACACTGGGGCAATAAAATCAGACTCTGTGAAGGCCAAGGACCCAGGGATCGGAGGAGGAGGGGTGGGTCTTAAACTCCCCACAGGTGTTCTAATGAGCAGTCCAGGTGAGAAGCCTGAATTAGAGAATCCTGTCACCCATGGATGGCAGTGACTAAATGATTCCAGTTTCTGTGCTTTCAGCACACACCAGATGATGGATTAACTCCCCAAATCCCCTCTCACCAGGCTGGTCTGGGATGCCAGCTCCCTCTGCACCCTGCCTCCCCAAGCTCCTACAGAGAGGTGAGCTCCATGTGGGGTCTCAGATTTGGGGCCCCAGCAGGGGAGTACAAAACCCACCCAGGAAAGGATCTAGGCTCCAGCTGAGAACACAAGGACTGGGAAGGTGAGGAGTTTCCACCAGAACCCACAGCCCCTTCGATGCAGCCTCAGGTCCCTGCCAACTCCTCAACTCGGAACACAGTGGAGGAGGGACCCTAGATGCAGTGTGTTATTAATGCAGAAAAAATACCCACCCTGAGAAAAGAGGCCCCAGTCAGGACACCAAAGTGTCAGTAATGGTTATTTGGGAGGTTCTCTCTTCTTTCTCTATTTCTGCATTTTCTTGAATAATGAAATGACCAGTCATGAGTAGGGAAAGTGAGTGACAGGAAGGACACATGGCCGAGGGCTGGCAGTCACTTCCCACTCCCCACTCGGCCCCGGGGCAGGGCAGGTCATGACCTTGGGCAACGCTGGCTGGCGGCACACCCTCAGATTGGCAGAGGATTCACCCAAAACCTCCACAACATCCTGGAGGCCCGCATTTGAGGCCTCCCATTTAGCAACTAGTGGGCTCTCCAACCTGGCCAAGCACCAGGGCTGCCATGAGCCCCTCTCTGCAGCTCCCACCCTGGAGAAAACACCTGATCCCAAAACGGGTCATTCTGTGACTGTGTGCAGCACACCCTGACCAGATGCTGCAAATCTGTGAGAAATAACTTGGCTGCAGCCTCCTGTCCAAGTCCCAGAGCCTGGCAAGTGGGTGTGTCTGTCTGTCTGTCTGCAGGGGCACCCACGTGTCAAAATTCCAGGTTCTGAAGCATCCAACTTAGCAGACTGCCACCTTTCCTGGAGCAAGGTTGCTCCAAAGATCCCTGAACAGGAATGAGGGGTAAGCAGGCAGCGCATAGAGCCTGGGCCTATTCCAGCACCAGGAGGGTACTGAGGAAGAAGAAAATGGGGGGAAAAAAACAGGATAAAACTTGGGGTACCCAAGAATGTTGGACCAGGACAGGATTGGAGATGGCTCTTATAGACTGGGGCTCAACAAACCCTCCCCATAACGGGCTGGGTAGGAAATAGTTTAGGCTTTGCAGTCATTCGGTCTCTGTAGCATGATACAATTACAGAGAAGGAATAAGCAAATGAGCTCAGCTGGTGTTCCAATAAAATTTTATTTATGGACACGGAAATTTGAAAATCATAATTCTTCAGGTGTCATGAAATATATTCTTCTGATTTTTTTCAGCCATTTAAGAAAGTAAGAACCACTTTCAGCTCACCAATGCTACAAAAGCATGCAGCAGGCTGAATGTGGCCCACAGGCCACAATTTTTGACCCTTGTTCTAGGAGCTTCCATAAACTCGTTTTTAAGGAAAAGATATTAGGCCCAAGGAGTTATATCTGAAGGTGAAATGGTCAAGCCAGGTGGAAAAGGAACCCCAAGTGGCAGCCTGGCTCTCTGTTGGCCTTTGGCTTCTGTCTTTGTCCCAAGGGTCCAGCCTCTGGCCCAGGGTGGACAGGAGGGGGTTGAGGGGGGAAGGTAGAGTAGACACCTGCTCCTGCCTGTTTGTCACAGAAGGTGCAGCTTAATGGCTGTGGAGTGGGAAGGAAAGGACACCAAGCTGTGGCTTATGGGGTAGGACCCCCAGCTGTGGAGCCTTGCAGGTGGACTATGAAACAGGTGGGACCCAAAGAAAACAACCAAATACACTGAATCCTTTATTTCCACAACCTGGGCTTATAAAGGGATATGATCCAAAGACACAAGATGAGTGTAAACGGTGCAACTAGCTCTTTGAAACCATACATTTAAAGGAAAAACGTCCTGTCTTTTCTGATGCAATAATTGTCACAGTCAGATGCACAGCTTCCCAATTAATGCTGCTGGGCTTAGTTTCTTCATGCATTAAGTAGCTTCTTGGACTCGCTCACAGTATCCAGAGACACACCTCCCAAAAGGCTCCCAGGGATCATGGACAGGAACAGGGCCCTCCAGCCCTGCCTCCCACTGCTTGGGCAACAGAAAGTTTGTCTTCAGTGTCCACAGTGTCACCTGCAACTGCTTAGTAAGCATCAGGAGCAGGACACCAATGTACTTGCCTTTAACTATGGCTTGGGCCCTAGAGGGGTTAGGGCCCCCCTGGACCCCCTGGCTGAAATTCTATCCCCTGATAGCACCGCAGACAACACTGATGGCCACCAGCCATGGGAGAGGCAGGTCTCAGCATTGGACTGCAGAGAGCCATGGGGTCCTAAATGTCCAAGAGGAACACTGGGCCACACCCAGGTGACGTGTCCCCACCAGGACATCCTGCTGGAGAAATGTGCAATAGCTGGAACTAGGGGTGCATCCATATGGGTTACTACTGGCTCTTCCCTGGGGTGGAAGCCACCCCAAGGAGCATGACTGAGGAACAGGGAAGTAGAGGCAGCTCTTCAAATGGGCACCAATGCTCACTCTTAGAACAGCTAAACCATCACCATGGACACACCTGCTTACTGTGGGAATGGAAATGATGCCACTGTTTGCAGTGCATCCTACCTCTATATCTAGCCCAGTCTGAACCCACCCTATCATCCATGCCAAGGAGACGCTGGTGAACTGAGTGAGTGGCAAGCCAGAGAGCTGTGCCAAGAGGTGGAGCCGCCAGCAGGCACATGTGGGGAAGGTGCCCACCCGGGGCTATGTGAACCCAGAACATTTCCCTCCTGAACAAAGGCTGGAAAGGGTTGTGAAAGCCGCAGTGAGACACCAAACAGCGGACTCCTGACACCTCCATATGGTGCACACATGTGTGGTTAAAAAGAAGCTGCAGCTTCCACCTGGCTCACTTGCACTTTTTTAATATTTTGGTTGAGTAATCTTCACTCACAGTCCATTCACAATGTACAATCAGGGTGCACAATGTCTTCACAGAGTTGTGTATTTATCACCATGATCACTTTTAGAACATTATGTATCACTCCAGAAAAAGAAATAAAAACTCGTAGGTCCCATACCCCTTACCCCTCTCACACATTGACCACTAGTGTTTCCATCTACACAATTTATGGAAACACTAGCCAGCCGAACTCGTGAGCCCATTATTTTTATTTAACTTCCTTTTAAGACTATCAGGCGTGCCTAACCCGGATTCTTTCCCGATCCTCCCCCGGTCCTTACCGTGGCCCCATCCGATAATCCCTCGTTCCCGATCTCGTGGAACCTCCAATTGCCGCGTCCGGCTCTTGAAGCCGAGTTGGGAGAGGGGCGTCGAGGTTGATTTAAGAAATCAGCACTCAGGAGACAAGTATGGTTCCATCACTCAGGCCCCCTGCTTCTTGGGAGTGAGTCTTTATTATGTTTTCTCTTAGTAGTTCCCCATCTTAGTAGTAGTAGTCTTATGTTTTCTTGCCTCCCTTTTATATCCTCAGAACCCCTTATAGGGGAGTTCGCACCAGCGGGAAGATCCTGGCGGGAACCTTGTAGTACTATCTCTAGTGGGTCTTTTCCCCCAGGTCATACCCGCTTCTCTCTACCTCCCTTTACAGGGGTATTGTTTTCAGAAACTTCTGCATGCAATGATCGAGGAAATTCCATTCCCTTGGGCCCGAGGTAAATAATTGTAAATCAACTGGGACATCTGTTAGCTGCTAGCTCAACAGAGCTTGTAAAACTTGTAAAAGCTTGCCCAATATTAACCCCATAAATGCCTGCAACTTCTCACTGATAGGGGAAATAGGGGAATTACTTTATTCCCAGGCACAGATGTCCCTCTGGCCAGGAGGCAACAAAAAACATATTTGTTCCTTCTAGCCTCCAATATTCTGGAGCAGCTAGAAGGAAAAATCTGACAGATGGCATGGTAGCCCATGACAAACTCTGGGACCTGTCCGTAACTACTTGTTGAAGAGATGTTTGAAATATTGCTTTTTTCTTTCTTTGCTTTGTATATATGTTATGCAATTAAAAAGCTAAAAAAAAAGGTAGAGAGCATGGGGGAGGGATATGGATTCATTGTGGAAGAAAAGGATATGTCTTCAGAGAGTTTATGGTGGATTGTATGATATGTGAATAAACTGTTGAAAAAAAAAAAAATAAAACTGTTGAAAAATGAAAAAAAAATAAAAGTAATTTAAAATATTCTTAAAACATCTTAAAAATCCCGTAGAAAAAAACAAACAGGGAACCCTGCTGTAAACCATGGGCTACAGGCAATGATACAACTTTGCCTGCACTCTTCCATCAACTGTGAAAATGTAGCACATGTACATGAGGGGCTAATAATGGTGGTTGGGAGTTATGGCTCTCTATTTTCTGCCTGATTTTTCTGTAAACCTACAACTTCTCTAACAAAAGAAGGTTGGGAGACCTTGGTATATGGGTGTGTGGTATACTGGAGTTCTCTGAATGGGTTTAGTATCATTTCTGCAACTGTTCTATAAGTTTAAAATGATTTCTAAACAGGAAGTTAAGAAAAACAAACAAACCTTAAGTCAATAAGAAAACCACCACAATGCCAGCCATGAATGGGCACAGGCCATGAGCACGAATTCAAAGAAAAAATACAGACTGCCAATACACAAGGGAAATGGGTAACTTCTCAGTAACACTCAAATAGGTGCATGGAATTGGCTGGACAAGAAAGGGGTCCCAGGCCTGTGTAGCCTGCCGAGCCTCTGTAGGGGTCTGACATCCAACCTGTCCCTGGCCCCAGGGTGGGGGTGGGGGGCTGCTAGTCCTTGGGACAGGGACTCTCTGAGCTAGTCATATCTCTTTTGAAAATATATTCCAAATAAGAAACCAGAAATGCAGCCATACTGGTATACATGGAGAGTCTTCATGGCAGCAAAAAGCCAAACCCAAAGCAAAGAACCTGGAAATCATCTAAAGGTCCCATGATACAGAAGCATCTGAGTAACATAGTGTGTCCTGGGTGACACGGGTCACCACTCCTCTGGAGAGATGTTAAACATGCAGGACAGGCTCATGACAATCCCCTGTGGAAGAACCTGTTCAGCCCAATAAACAGAAAGGATGCCGTGGCCCTCATCCACTGGGCCAGCCCAGGAAGGTGACCTCAGAGCCAGCCCAGGGCTCCTACCACAGCCTAGGGTTGAGCCTCCAGTGCTTTCACCCGCCTCTCTCTGTCTCTCCACATCCAACCCAAGCTCCGTTACAGGTTCTGGGGTCTCCTGCAGCCATCCCAAGCAGAGCTGGTCACTGTGCAGCCACCATCCACTCTGCAGGTCCTGGGGCTGCGCACAGCCTGACTGCAGTGGCTGCATAGCAGGAAGGAAGTCAGGTTATTTTGTTTTTAGGGATTGATTCCGTTCCTCTGCCAGCCCGTGGGGTGAGTGGTTGGTTGACCCCAAGAACCACAGTCCATCACCCTGGCCTAGGAAACCATGCTGAGGGACCAAGGGGTCACTGGGCAGAGGAAGTGGCCAGGAGCAGCACAAGCTCCAATCAGAAGCCAAGACCCCAGCAGCTTGTCCACCCGCCTGGCCCTGCTCTGGTTACCTGGTTAGCATGGACACCAAGGCTTTCGGGAGCAGTTGGCCATGGGCCCCAACCTGCAATCTGGGCTTCTGACTGCTCAGCCCCACAGTGGGGTGTCACTGCTCCATCCAGATGCCTGGGGTGGCCAGAGAGCAGGCAGCTCAATCCCAGCCACTGACCTCACCTTTCCCACCCCCAGGTGTCAAGCCCCCCACCATGGCCCTCCCATCTGCCTTTGCTGCCCCTCCCCTCCCATCTGCACCCCCTATAGCCCTCCCCTATCTGTACCCCCCATGACTGCCCTTCCCCTATCTGCACCCCCCATGGCCCATCCCTGTCTGCATCCCACACAACTGTCCTCCCCGTCCGTACCCCCCACAGCCCTCCCCTGCCTGCCTCACCGTCCCTCCCAAACCCTTAGAACAACTGCGGAGCAGTTGCTCCCAGAAGAGGCAGAGCTGCCCAGGGCAAGAGAGCTCCTGCCCCAGCCCCCTTTCCCCACAGAGTGATCCTGAACAGTAACCTGCCACCCATGCCCCGTGCCTGCTTCCTCACACATAATACTCGATACGTATGTGCCCCTGCTGGGGTCTGGAAGCTTCTGGAGGGGCACACACCCATCCTCATGGCACCCAACCTTCTCGTGCCCCCAGGCACCCCCCACCCTGGACCACATTTCTTCTGGACCAGGAGCGCAGATGCAACCTGAGGTCTCAGACTCACCCTGTGTCAGGCCAAGGGGACTTCAGAGACAAAAACGTACAAGCAAGTGTGGTTTTTTTGGGGCAGATTAAAGTGGGCAATACAGGAGTGCAACGGGAGGTGTGTGGGAAGGGGTGGCTGCAAAACAGCCAGAGACTCAAACAGAGACTCAGCTGGAGACTCAGCTTAGGCAGAGGGCTGGTTCCCCACCTCAATTCTTTAAAAGGACAATGCAGAGCACACCTGGGCCCAGGTATGGGGTGGGTGCTTAAAACCCAGGAGCAACTGCTGCCACAACAAAAGCTCCACTCCAAGGCCCACAGCTCACTGCAGCTATTTTCCCTCCCTGTCACCTGCTGACTCTCTGGGGGAGTCCCTGAGAGGGTGAGAGGGTGTCAGGCCGGGCTGCTCAGGGTCCCTTCTCCTGGGGCCCAGACTAAGATTTGGCTTCGCAGGCCCCCATGCCCTTGCTCCCAGAGCTGGGCTTGTCCCAGCCCCTCCCTCCAGAGCTCCCGTGAGGCTCCCCCTGCACATACCAGGGACCCCCCAATAAGTATTAGCACAGCTGCCATCACTGCCCTGCCCTACAATTGGTGGTCACAGAAATGATGTATCAGCCTGCACCCTTCAAAAGCACCCTCTTTAGGTCAAAAAATGGTTGAATGGCTGTGGTTTGCACAGTTCAATCTCACTCGTGTGTACAGCACTCTACAGTTTAGAAGGCAATCACACACGTGGTCCTTTCTTATTTTTACAATACGTATTTCTTTAACTTCTCATTTTGAAATATATTCAAATGTCCAGGACAGTCGCAAAAATAATACAAACCTCATACAGAGAACTTCAATACTCTACCCCCCATACCCAGAGACACCAATGTCAACATTTTGCCACATTTGCTGTCACATTCTGTGTATCTGCCAATTTATCAACTCATCTATCTAGCTGCCCACCTATCTATTTATCAACCCACTTTCTGCATACTTAATGTATGTAGCCTGTAACATCATGCTCCTTGAACACTTCAGGCTGCTACACTCATTTTCTACGAACAGGATAGCCACTTGTGTAATGGCCTCGTGTATAGTTATCAAGGTGGAGAAATTTAACACTGATATGCACTGACAGTTTATATTCCAATGTTCCATATGTCCCAGTGATGTCCCATTGAGCCTCTTCTCCCATGGTCCTGTCCCGATCAGAAGAGCCAAGTCACAGGCACACAGTGTCCAGGGCACTTGGCGGGGGGGCCTGGACGCATCCACCGCAGCTGCCCCAAACTGCACCCCACCAACGAACCTCAGCTCTTGCTGGGGCACCATCTGATGGCAGCACATCTTTGGGCACCGACCAGGTCCCTTGGCAAGCAGGGAGAGGAGGAAGCCAGGGCCCTCCTCTCCACTGGAAGCAAAGCCAAGGGTGACCTACCTGTGCAGCACTTGGGGGTGCCAGGAAGGAGCTGGGGGGTGCTCCATGCCAGGACAGGGTTCTGTATCAAAGCCTGAAGGGAACTGGCACAGGGAGGGGCAGGGAGGGGTGCTCTGGGGAGCTGACACAGGATAGAAGCAAAGGACAGGAAAAGGAACGGAGGCTAGGGAAGGGGCCAGACCTATCTAGTCTCTCTGAGGCTGGCACACGTGGGGTCCTGGGTGCACCTCTGATCACTCCAAGTCACACAGGATTGGGGGGGCAGGAGCAGTGCCACAAGGGTGCATACCAGGGCATCAGCAAACCCAGGGTCTCCCCAAGTCCTAGCCCAGTGCTGGGGCTAGGAAAAGCTCATTCAATACTGCCAGGTGGGAATGTTTTGATTGTTTCCATGGAGATGTGACCCACCCAATTGTGGGTGGTAATTTTTTATTAGATGGTTTCCATAGTGATGTGTCTTCACCCATTCAAAGTGGGGTTGTTTACTGGAGCCCTTTAAGAGGGAAAGATTTTTGAAAAATCTTTAGAACCCATGCAGCCTGGGACCTTTGGAGCTGAAGAAGGAAAATGCCCCCAGGGGAGCTTCATGAAACAAGAAGCCCAGAGAGAAAGGTAGCAGATGTCGCCATGTTTGCCATGTGTTTTTCCAGCTGAGAGAGAAACCCTGAATGTCATCAGCCTTCTTGAACCAAGGTATCTTTGCCTGGATGCCTTAGATTGGACATTTCTATAGACTTGTTTTAACTAAGACATTTCCACAGCATTAGAACATACAAACATGTAACATTAAATTCCCCTCTTTAAAAGCCATTCTATTCCCAGTATATTACATTCTGGCAACTAGTAAACTAGAACATCCCCAAAATAACAAATGTTCCTCAAGCACAAAATCTCTTTCACCCTCCACCAATATCCCTTTGCTGGACCCTTAGAACCAACTCCAGAAATTTTCCAGAAATCTACCTTGGTGGCAAACCCTTGAGTTGCTTCTCAGAAGTTTCTGGATATCTTCTCAACTCAAACTAAAACTTTTAGATAACGCTCATCTATCCTTTCTTATGCCACCTGACCCTGGAACACTTCACCCTCAACCAGGAAGGGGGAGAGAGAATCTGCCAGCAGCTCGCAGCACCCATGAGATGAAGGCATGGTCAGTGAAGTCTGTGGACAAGTGTCTGGGCCATGCCAATGGCCAAACAGGGAAACACTTCTGTAAAAAATGTCTGTGACCCAAACAGTCACATTGTCATACAAAGTGGGGCCTCCTTGTCTCATCCCTTTAGCATCTTCTGTGAGCTTTTTCTGGTTCTTGACATCACACCCCAGTGGGGCATCTGGAGGGAAGGCAGAAAGATGCAAGCTCAGTGCCAAAGCGCCCACCCCAGGCTCTGCCCAAGTTCCCGCCAGAGCCAGCCTCCCATGTGGCAACAAAAAATGGTTTTCATTGACCACTTGACTTCTCCAATGCGAGCAATCTGGAACACTGGCAAGAGCTCTTAGGAAGCCAAAGGAAGGTGGAACCATGTGTCTGGATCACCAGGAGACCCAGACGCCACCCTCCTTGGTTGGTGAGACTGTGAGCCATGGGGTTGGCACCTTCTGCCCAGCAGCTCCAGCTAGAACAATTCCCCACAGGAGCAGAAGGGTCTGCTGTCCACCATCCTTGGGTGCACTGGGTTTGGGGCCCAGAGATGCCTGCTCAGACCTTGGACCACATCCTTGGGGGGCCTTCCCACTTGGTCCCTGACCCTGTGCCCAACAAGCTCTGAGAGGGCTCTGGAACCCACAGCTGCCAAGCCCCGGGGCTGGAGATGCACTGTTAATATCTGCAGAAAGGATGCAGTGTCCAGAAAGGCTTGACCAGGGTGGGTCTATCCCCAGGGCTCAGTGGCTCTGGCCACGGGAGCATGGGGGACTCAGAAAGGGGTCCAAGCTCCAGGTCAGCCATAGTCCCTGCTTCTGGGGTTGAAAGAACCCAAACTCTTGATGTACTGTCCCTATGGCAGCCCTACTCCTCCCAGGGCATGGAGGGATTCTTGGCACAGTGGGGGCCAGTCCATTTGCCCAGTGTGTGGGCTGAGTGCACTTCCCACATGGCAAGCATGCACATGGCACCATCCATTCCTGTAGCTCCTGGGGCGGGGTGCCCCTGTGTCCCCAGCTCACCAATGTGGAAATGAGGTACTGGGCAGCCCAGCCCCAGGACCTCAGGGATGCCCAGGCAAGCTCTTTCTGGAAACCCAGGCTGCTCTAGCTATGACTCCAGGAGGCTGCCCCTTCCAACTCCCCACTTCTGGCCATACCCCGGTTTTAGAACTGACAATTGAGGGGGCCTTATAGGGCCCCTGCACTAGGTCCTCTATGGAGAGGGGACCACACAGGCCCTACTGCATCATTCACAACATAGGGAACCACTGGTATCCCCCACTCCTTCCCCATATGTCCACTGGGTGAGGCCACTATGCAAGGATGAACACCACACCTGCACCCAACCTGTACCCTCCCTCTCCAGAGCAGAGAGAACCACCAGCTTCACCAACAGATGGTGGCAACACATGCCAAACCCAGGCCCACCCCCAAATCTGTGCTCGCCCCCCTGTGGAAGCACTGCTCAGAAGTAGCTCAACCACGAAAAAGAACAGAAACATCCCACAGAGGGAGGGGGTGGTAAAAAGATCTATGTGACAAGCTGAAGGCACTAAAACATGTTTCTGAAGCATAATGACCACAGAAAAATAAATGTGCCTGTGCTGGTCTGAAACTATTACATACCCCAGAAAAGCCATGTGTTAATCCTGATTCAATCTTGCATGTGTAGTTACATTTCCTCTAACCCTGATTCCATACTGTAGGGTGAAAGCCTTTGATTAGACTGTTTCCCTAGAGATCGACCCACCCACATTAGGCAGGGCCTTTTGATTAGATAATTTCCATGGATACCTCACAACCCAATTGTGGGTATGGATTTTTGATTAGCTGGAGATGTGACTCCACCCATTCAAGGTGAGTCCTGATTAATTTACCAGAGTCCCTTAAAAGCAGAAACCTCAGATGTAGATGCTTCGAGAACAGCTGCTTCAGAGCCAACAGAGAGAGTAGAGGCCTAGACACAGATGTTTGGAGACACAGAGCCCAGCAGACATCACCGTGTATGTGCCTTCCCAGGAGATGCTAAGCACCCCAGAACCCAGAGCTGTGTCACAGAGGACCTAAGTGAAGGCCCACAGATGCTTAGAGAGGAAACCACTGGCATCAGAAGCTGGAAATAATGGAACAGGGAACAAGGACCAGCAGATGCCAGCCACGTGCCTTCCTATGTGAGAGACATCAGCCTTCCTTGATTCAAGGTATCTTCTCTGGATACCTTCATTTGGATACTTTTATGGCCTTAGGACTGTAAACCTGAAGTTTAACAAATCCCCTTTATAAAAGCCATTCCATTTCTGGTATATTGCATTCCAGCAGCTTCAACAAACCAAAACAGCAACTATGGTACAATTTGTAAGTTTATCCACATAGATAGCTACACACAACATCAGCGAGGGGCAGGCACAGAAATATTGAGCGAGCACCTCCAGGTTTTCCCTTAGTCTGTCAATGCACCAAGCAAGACTGGCTACTTTATTTGAAGTCCCAGTGCAAAGTAAAAATGCAGAGCATGAGGCCGGGGGGTCCTCCTGAGTGTGGGGTCTGCATGACTGCACAGTTTTCATGCCCATGAAGCAGCTCTGAGGCCAAGCTTGCATGTGCCTCTGGGCTGCCATGCATGCTGTTCCTTCTCGCTGGAAGGAAATTCAATATAATTTTCTTTTTTTCCTTCCTTTTAGTCCTGCAGGAATCAGCTTACATGGTGACACCTTTGAGAATCCTCTGACCTTCTTTCTCAGGCTGAAAGACACCTGCCCCACCTCTGCCACATTTTTTTCCATCTCGGCCCTGTTTCTATCCATCTTATTTTTATCTCCAAATCATTTGCTGGTTTCCTGTCTGACACTTGACCCCAGCTAGATTATGTGGGGCAGGGGAACAGTGGGTCCCCTGAAAGACTTTGTTCTTGGCAGCACACAAGAGGCTCGTGGGCACTGTGAGTGATACTGCAGAACTGACATGCTCCATCGTCTTCAAATTTGCAAGGGTGAAGTTTTCTTTATCTTTTTTGGCATGGGCAGTCTCCAGGAATTGAATCCAGGTCTCCAGTATGGCAGGTGAGAATTCTGCTTCTGTACCACTGCTGCACTACCCTGAAGTTATCTTTCCAGAGAAATACCTGCCCCCAAATTCTTCCACTGCTTCCTCCCCTCTGCTCTGAGGCCTGGTTGTGCTTGCAACTTCTCAACACTGTGAGCTGTTGGGGGCTGCACCAGCCTCTGTGCCTCCCTCCCCCTACCTGGAACCCTCATTTTTCCCTTCCAGGACTGGGGCATACACCCTGCAGAACATGCTGGAATTCAGGTCCTTCTCCCAAACAGGTGGGCAGGAAGGTGGGAAACCAAATCCAAGCATGTTGAAGGTGAAGTCCAAGCTGAGGAAGAAGCTTTCTGAGCTGAGCTGAGCTTCCCCCTGCTCTGGGAGGGAGGGGAGCCCTGGCTAGGTGGGGGCAGGGGGTCCAGGTACCAGCCAGACCAGCAGACCCTCTCTTCTAGAACCTTCTCTCCTACCTGCTAAGGTGACCTCAGGTTAGTCCCTTAGCCCCAGTTTTCCCTGCACTAAAATGAGAGACTGACCCAATCCCATGAGGCTGCAGCATCGTGAGTGCCTAAAACATGCCCTTCCCCTACTTAGTGCACAGCCCCAGGATCAGCAAAGAGTTCCAGGGTGACTCACCTGGAGCCACTTGGCCCTGGCCCAGCACCTTTCTCAAGATCACCTTCAAGGTCAGTGGATTGCAAATGGCAAAAGGCACCTAGAAACAACCAAAGAGCCGGTCTCCCAAGACACTTGCCCTTTCTAAGAGCCTGAATAATCTGCCAATTTGAATTGTCTGACCTCCCGCACACGCCCTATCCTGTGAGTTCCAGAGAGCAGAAGTTCTGTCTCTGCTGCTCACTACAGGATCCCCAGTGCCTAGGAATGCTTACTGGCATACAGGAGGCGCTCAATAAATGACTGTTGAATGAATGAATGAATGAATGGGTGAGTGAATGAATGAAAGCACCACGGTCCAGTGGTCTCTAAGGCAAGCCCTGCTCTGAGCATCTAGGACCCCCTATAAAAGAGCTGTGAAGAGGGGGCTGTCCATATCCCCCATCACCTTTGAAACTGCACAGGTCCTCTTGGTGATGTCCCAACCACACGGGGCCATCCTGCCTGGGGGAGACTCTCCCCCAGTCCCTACAGGAGGTGGCACACAGCTAACTTGACCCTGGTAGAACAGCCAGGTCTCCAGGGAAGATGCTCTGTTCTCACTCTCCAACCTTCAGAAAACAGGTGGTCAGACCAACAGATAACATGATAAAATGATATAATATATGGGGCAAGAAGATAACAGTTGGTAAATCTGAGCAGGAGGTACACTGGAGCACTGTGTATCATTTCTGTAACTTTTCTTACATTGGAAATTATTTCAAAATAAAAGATGCTTTGTTCTGGGAAAGAGAAAGTGCAGGTACAGTCCTGGAAAGTCCTTGCCCACAGCAGAACCCTGCCAGGGAGCATAGGGGAGATGACCCACCCTGGCCCTGCCCCCACCACAGCCACACACTCAGCCCCCAGCCATGTGGCCCCAGGTGCTATGTGCCAAGCACCTAGCAGGACAGGGAGTAAACACCTCTCTCTGGGTAGAAACCCTGGGAAAATGCTTCTAGGGGATGACTCACTTCTGAGTCCACCAGGGGAATCTGTCCCAGTTCCGGGGAGCACTCTGGCCAGAGACTCCTGTGTTGGAGGACCACATCGTCCCTCTCCTGCCCCCTCCTCCCTGTACCCAGCCCTCTCACTGCTGGTCTAGCCCCATCACATGCCATATAGCAGTGGAGGATGCATTGCAGGGCAGCAGCTACCTCGCTGCACTCAATGGCCAGATGAGTTGGCCCAGCAGCCAGTCCCCCTGTGGGGGGCTTTGCACATCCCCCAGGACAGGCTACATCCTGGATGTGGGTACTTCCCCACAGAGGCTGCCCTGAACCTGATACAGAAATAAAGGTCCCCAGACATGCCTCGGAGGAGAGGGGATGCTCATTAAACAATAATAGTAAGAGTTGATAAAGAAGCAAGTGCTGAATAGTAAAGGAGAGAAAATTAAAAGCTGGAAAATATCTGAAGCTCTCTCCCCTCCTGCCCAAATGGTATATGGGGAACGTGGTGGGGGGGGGTGGGAGAACCCAGCTTAACTTCGTGCATCCATGCATGGCTGGAACGGGAGGCAATGATCAAAGTGGACCTTCAATTCTGTATCAATATGGAAAGTGTTTATGAGGAAGCAGAAAAGGAGACAATGAAGCCAATGCACAAGGCTTGCAGTACCATGGACTAGACAGCCAGAGGCAAAAAAGGAAGACTTGTCCACCAGGGGTGAAGGGTCATGGAGTTGCTTCTTGTTTCACCACATCCTCCAGTGCTTTTTATCTCTTTTAGGAACAAAAACAGCTTTCCTGCCACAGGTGATAGCGGTGAGCTCTTATGCACAACACTGAGGTGGCAGGTCCATGTATTGGACATCATCAGGCTCCAAGGGACTGAGGAGCATGTCTAGGACCATTTGCCTACCGGGCAGCAAAGCCCAGATTTGAACATGAATCCTGACCCGTCTGCTGCCCAAGGACCATGGGGCCCGTGATTCTCAAAGCCTTTACCAACCAAGCAGGTGCTTCCAAATGGACCCACTGACTCCCTAAGGTGTATCCAAGCTGGCGGCCCCTTGCCCACATCCCCTCTCACCTGCTTTACACATCTTGCCATTGTCCTGGAGCTGCATGTCAGTGGGGCAGGTGCAAGTTGCCTTAGAAAGGCTCCCATGAGGACAGCAGGCACAGGTGGGAACAGCCACCATTGTCTTCTTCACACTGTGTGTGGACTGTGGAAGCCAGGGTGGCAGTAGAGAACATTCCAGAACAGGGTCTGCCACCACGACCACCAGTTACCACCCACCACTCACTTGATTCCAAATGAGCCAGCATCCCACCTCCTGGTCCCAAGACACGAAAGCCCCCGGTATGTCCCCTTGTTCAAAGCCCTCCTCACTTGGCACCATGAGTCCCCCCACCCATTCTGCATCACGGCTGACTACCCTCCATGCTGGGCTTTCAGCCTTGCCAGCTGGTCCACAATTTCTCCAAAACCCACTGGGAACTTCCTGGCCACAGCTCAGATAGGGCTGACCTGGGTTCCTGCTTTTTCTGGAATGGGCATTTGCCCTGCACTGGGATTCCCTCTCCGAGAACAAGAAAACCCACTTTTCCTTCAAGGCTCCTCGAAGGACACCTCTTCCAGGAAGCCCTCCCATGAGCACCTCCACTCCAGCAGGGTCTCAGGAATGCCCTGTGCAGTGAGGACAGGTAAGTGCCTGGAGCATAGGCCAATCTTTTCTCTGTGACACAACTGAACCCTGTGGGTTCGGGACAGGGGCCAATGAACCCACCCAGGCACTGGGCAGAGCCTCTTGGGGTACCAAGTGTGCTATTCATGTCCCCATACCATTCCACAATGAGTACATGACTGTATGGCACAGACACTCCACCCAGGGGCAGAGAATGGGTTACTACCCCTGAAAGGGGAAGGACCATGGGTGTCCAGTAGGCAGTGCCCCTTCCTTCTCAAAGTCCCACCCCTAAACTCACTCAGGCTTGTGGGCTGCCCAAATACAGTGGGGGAATAACCACACTGCCCTCTCCAGGAAACAATGCCAGGGAGCCTGCCTACCTGTCTGCCCTGTGCTGAGCACAGCTGTCACCCCCAACCCCCCACTCCTAAATTCAGAGTTCAAACATTCTATAACAGCTTTGCCAGAACCTCCCATTCCTTGTCCCTGTGGGAGTGCCCAGGACTCTGGCCCCCATCCCACTGTGGTGGGAGCTCTGAAAGGCTGAATTCCAAGCCTTTTACCATCAGGGACCCCGTCACCACCTTAGAGGGCACCCAACCTGAGGACCACGACTTAGAGCAGCTTTCTTATCAGTGAGCAAGTAACCTCCATGAGGCCTCTAACTGGGCAACCTTCGCCAGGATCCCCACACCATCTCAGAGGGACCCAGGGGCATGACAGCCTCCTGCACACCCCCAGGTCCTGTGCACCCTTCTACTCATGCAAGTCCTCCCTTGGCTCTGCCACTGTGCAGGTTGTCCCCCTACCCCCAGGCCCAGGCCAAGGGTCTGGGGTTGGGCTCTCTTGCATTAGGGGGGCTCGGAAAGCACCTGCTGCAGGAGCACAGGTGGGATGTGAATGCAGCTCACCCAGGGGTCTGTGTGGCAGTGGGAGGGCACTCATCTTAGGGCTGTCACTCCTGTCTGAGCACCTGGATGTCCCTGGGCAAGAAGAGCATGCTCAGCACCTCCCTCCTATTCTCCCCACTCCATTTGTTGCAGGCATGGATGGAGGGGGTCTGCCAGTCCGTCCAGTAGAGTGTTCTTGGACAGCGTCAGGGTGAATAGGTGGGTCAGACTGCCCTCCACCATCTTCTGCCTGCAGGGGGGTGATGAAACCAAGCGACTGTCAGCAGCTGCCAGTGCCCCTGGGCCCACAGGCAGGATGTCCCAGAGGCCGCCCATGTGGCAAGCTCTGAAAGCGTCCAGCCACCCCATGGATCAGTCTGCACTAAACGGGACAAAAGCAGCTGCAAAAGAGGAAAGCAAGACTGGAGAGAGAATTCTGGGAGATCCAGGCCCCAAC
Organism: Tamandua tetradactyla; assembly: GCF_023851605.1. Lineage (NCBI taxonomy): Eukaryota > Metazoa > Chordata > Mammalia > Pilosa > Myrmecophagidae > Tamandua > Tamandua tetradactyla. Next base: position 23,663,453 of record NC_135335.1, on the reverse strand, counting down.
CCAGACCCCAAGTCCTCTCCCAGTGCATGGGGAATGGGGGTGTCCCCTGCAAACAAAGTTGCCCTCATTCCCTGATCACAGCGGGAATGCACACCCATCTCCTCCTGGGCAGCCTGTCCTGGGAGCTGGGGCTTGTGCCTAAGGTCACCAGAGATGGGAGGGGCAGGCAGAGATGCAGGGAGGACATGGAGCTGACACTGGGCAGCTTTTGTTGTCTGGAGACCTACCCCGGACTGGAGGACACCCTTCTGTGGCTGTCAACAGGAGGCTCCTGTTCCTCACCATCCGACTCCTGCTGTGGCTGAGCCTGGCATCACTGGCTTCCTGCATATTCTGTCCCATTGTCCTTGCAAGCCCAGGCTAGCTGGGTCAGGGGCCTGGTTTGAGATTTGAAAAGCCTGACTGGCCCAGGAGATCTGGCCCTTGCGGGGAGCTGAGTGGTCCTGATGATAATGAAGGATGGACAAGAGGCTGGAAAGGCTGCAGGACACGGAGGGGGGTGGCAGCAGCTGTGGTGATGGTTATAACTCAGTGGCAGTGGTGGTTATAACTTGGTGGCAGTGGTGGCAGTGAAGATAATGTTGATGATGGTGTGGTAGTTAGATTCAGCTGTCAACTTGGGCAGATGAAGGTGCCTAGTTCTGTTGCTGTGGGCATGAATCTCATCTGTAGCTCATGACATCTGCAGTTGGTTAGGAGGCATGCCTGCTGCAATGAATGATGTTTGATTTAATTGGCTGGTGCTTAAATGAGAAAGTGCAAGGGAGCACAGCCCAAGCAGCTCAGCATTCCTCATCTCAGCACTCGCAGCTCAGACCAGGCCTTTGGAGATGCAGAGAGAAATCACCCTGGGGAAAGTTATTGGAACCCAGAGACCTAGAGAGAAGGCCAACAGAGGCCATCCTGTGCTTTCCCACGTAAGAAAGAACCTCAGTGGAAAATTAGCTGCCTTTCCTCTGAAGAACTAACAAAATAAATCCCCTTTTATTAAGAGTCAATCCATTTCTGGTGTGTTGCATGCTGGCAGCTAGCAAATGAACAGATTGTGACAAAGGTCAGCCCTCCCCTAGGACATTTATTAGTTCATTTGATCCTCACACCAGCCCTGGGAAGGGTTTCCTTTTATGAGCCTATGTGTTGAGGGAACACAGAGAAGGTATGAACTTGCCCAGGGCCACACAGCTGGTCAGGCCTAGAGATGGCTTTGGAATCACTGACCGCTCAGGCCCGACAGGGGCCACATGCCTTGTGAACATACCCAGGTCAGGAAGCAGGTGAGCTCTGGAGCCAGGCAGACCTGCCCTCTCCCCCTTTTGCCATGCCCTTGGTTGGTTGCCTTAGTGTTCTGAGCTTCAGGACTGTTTCTAGGGTCCAGTAAGGGTTTGGTGCTGGGAACCCTGGAAGCACTCAAAAAAGTGAGTGCTGCGAAGCTCCTAGGCCCAGCAGGAAGTGGGTAGGGGGCATGGTTGGGGCTGGCTGCCAGCTGTATGTGGGGAGGAGGGTGTCCTGCTGGCTGTGGGGTGAGGGTGGGTGGCAGGCTGGGAGCAGGCATGAAGCTGCCCATGGTGTCACTGGTCAAGGTGGGCCTGGGGAAGGGTAGTTGGAGAACAAGCCATCTGCCAGCCCCTCTGATCCAAAAGTGGTGATGTCAACAGAACTGAACAAAATCAAAAAACAGCAAAAGGAGGAAGCACCGTGTGGCTTGAGAGAGCATGTGCCAAAGTCCCATTTATTTAGTGCACAGTCTCAAGCATGTACTCTCTGCTAGGAGCTGTAGCAGGGGGTGGGGGCACAGAGGTGAGCACCCACCCACAGCCCCCACCCTGAGGAGCTCTCAGGGGATGGAGATTAAGCAAATAGCCACATGACCACCAGCAGTGTAAAATTATGATCCCATTACCTGTTACTAGTGCCTCCTTAAAGAATGCATTCTCACTGCTGGGCCTTATAAGAAAAGAAAATCTTTTTCTCGTGTTTAATTTACTTGGCAAATAGTGTGTCCCAGGCAGCATAAGGATAAGCAGGTCCATTCAGTCCAGCTCATGCTAAGTTGTGAAAAGCTCAAGCTGGATGCCAACCACAGGACAGCCCCTGGGCCAGAAACACCAGGAGAAGCTGTATCCTACCCACTCCGCAAAAAACTTATTTTCTATCTAGGCTAGGTTAGGGGGATATTTTGTTATGCAGCACTAACTGAATAATACACAAGGCCTGAACAGAGAAGCCCATGTCAGCACTTTGGTCCTGCCTCAGCAGCATCACCACCTTGGCACTGGGACAGGATGTATGGGTCATGTCTTCTGTCCTGCAGTTCGGGGACAGGGTCTGCCCTCCCGAGAGAATCATCAAGACCTAGCCCTGAGCCAGCAGGCAGTGCTTCATCAATGAATAAACGAATGCCTTGTCCATGGAGGGCACATTTCTATATCCAAAGGGCAACAAGGTCATGGGAGCCTTTGCATCCCAAATGAAGAGTAAGCTACACTGAACTGAAAGCCCTGAAAGCAATTACTCAATGAGGGAAAAATCCCTTATATTACTTCATTTATTCAACCCATCTATGGAGTCCCCTACAAGACTGGGGAACCCAGCGCTAAACGGCTGACCCAGCTCCCATCCACACATGCTGGGGGGTAAGAGCAGGGAGGGAGGTGGTCGTGCTGAAGCTAATGGTTAATAATGTCGTCAGGCTCCTGGCCCATGATCCCTTCCCTGCAATTCTGAAATACAGACAGCTCCGAAAACTGAAAAAGGTTTTGTCACTCATTTGATGGCAAAACCTGATCTGTGTGGGCGTGAGACCATTCAGTCTTTTCTACCCCACTTAGAATGTTCTGCATCTTGTCAGAAAAATATTTAGGGGCTCGACTGCGGCTCCTGTCCCAGGCCCTGCAAGAAGTGTGACAATAGATGTGTCACCCAACTGTCCACAGTTCTGAAAAATTCTGAACTGCAGAACCTATCATGCCCTAAGGGTTTCAGATAAGGTATGGTAGACCTGTTTTAAGAAGGAATGCCAATCTGAGACTCAGAGTTAGAGCACTGAAGCTATGAAAGTCAGCAGTGTCCCATACAGCAACTGTTTGAAAAGCTGAAAAAGTGATGAGACTTCGAGTAGAGACAAAAATGAAGCTGATCTGAACAGGACTAAGGTAAATCAGAATACAGCATAAAGGATATGGCCGATATCTTCAAACTGTAACTTTGGTGTGAGAATGAAGGAACACATGTTTATTTGGTACAAAATTTATATTTTGGGAAGTGCATTATCTAATTAATCTAGCATGGTCAGTTTATTTGAATCCCATAATTACATGGAATCTTGAATAGGGAAAAAGAAAAAGTATTTGCAAAGTCCACTTGGGGACCCATAAAGAATAGGTAAGGCCTACTTAAAATTAGGCCTAAGAGTCACCCCCAAGAGAGCCTCTTTCGTTTCTCAGATGTGGCCTCTCTCTCCAGCCAACACAACAAACTCACCACCCTCCCCCTGTCTGTGTGGGACATGACTCCCAGGGGTGTGGACCTTCCTGGCAACGTGGGACAGAAAATCCTAGAATGAGCTGAGACTCAGCATGAAGGGATTGAGAAAAATCCTAGAATGAGCTGAGACTCAGCATCAAGGGATTGAGAAAACCTTCTCGACCAAAAGGGGGAAAAGTGAAATGAGACAAAGTGTTAATGGCTGAGAGATTCCAGAGTCGAGAGGTTATCCTGGAGGTTATTCTTACAAATTAAGTAGATATCACCTTGTTAGTCAAGATGTAATAGAGAGACTGGAGGGAAATGCCTGAATATGTAGAGTTGTGTTCCAGTAGCCATGTTTCTTGAAGATGACTGTATAATGATGCAGCCTTCATAATGTGGGCTGTGTGATTGTGAAAACCTTGTGTCTGATGCTTCTTTTATCTATCTTGTCAACAGATGAGTAGAACATATGTGTGCTGGTTTGAAAGGATATATGCCTCCTAAGAAAGCCATGTATTAATATAAATCCCATTTCATAAAGGTAGAATAATCTCTATTCAATACTGTATGTTTGAAACTGTAATGAGATCATCTCCCTGGTTGATGTGATTTAGTTAAGAACGGTTGTTAAACCGGATTAGGGGATGACATGTCTCCACCCATTTGAGTGGATCTTGATTAGTTTCTGAAGTCCTATAAAAGAGGAAATATTTTGGAGATTCAGAGAGACTCAGAGAGAGTAACACTACAAAGCAGAGAGTTCACCAGTCAGCGACTTTTGGAGATGAAGAAGGAAGATGCCTCCCGGGGAGCTTCATGAAATAGGAAGCCAGGAGACAAAGCTAGCAGATGATGCTGTATTCACCATGTGCCCTTCCAGCCGAGAGAGAAGCCCTGACTGTGTTTGCCATGTGCCATCTCATTTGATAGAGAGACCCTGAACTTTATTGGCCTTCTTGAACCAAGGTATCTTTTCCCTGGATGCCTTTGATTGGACATTTCTATAGACTTGTTTTAATTGGGACATTTTCTCGGCCTTAGAACTGTAAACTAGCAACTCATTAAATTCCCCTTGTTAAAAGCCATTCAATTTCTGGTATATTGCATTCTGGCAGCTAGCAAACTAGAACAAAATGGACTGTTCTAACATATGGAACAGAGACCGCTAGTGAGAGGATGTGGATAAAACACCCAGTAAGTTCAAACCCCTGTTCCTCAATGTTCCTGCAGAGTGAACTAGAGCTGTGCCTTGGTGAGAATCCAGGGCATCTGTTTCCCTTATGTGAAATAAGGATAGAATAGTTCAGGGTTCCTGTGAAGGCAGATGAAAGCATGTACTACCTTCAGGTCAGCCTAGTGTTCCTGCCTGGTAAAAGTAGCCACAGTGAGGATTAGTAATAAAGGCATTTGTATTTATTATTCAAATTCATCAGCTGACTGGGTAACGAGCTTGAAATGAAATGAGCCTGACCTTCCCTAGAGGTCTGACTGTCTGTCCATGTTGCAAGTTTGTGGGGCCAGAATGGAGGAGAGGGTGGGTGTGAAGTTTCTCCAGAGGCCTTGTTTCTGGAGGGCCAGAGAGTTCTAGTTCCACAAGTGCTGCAGGGAAAGGAGGAGCAACTCAGCAAGTTGTTCCTTGGGGATGTCCCCAAGCTCATCAGGAGACAAGCATCCTCAGCAGTGCTAGCCTTGTCCGTCTGTGGAAACCTGGTTTTGGCTTCTTTCTGGAGCACTGTCTCACAAGATCTTGGGGATCTTGAAGGGGTTTCCCAGGAAGGCAGAATGTGGTTTTTTACAAAGACTGTGAGTGGGGGATTAGAAGGTGGAGGAGGATTGGGGGAGGGGCAGCAGTGCGGCTTGGGGCTTGCCTAGCCCGACCGCACTGGGGTCTTGTCCTCGGATGTGGTTCGGCTGGAGAGCGGCGTCAGCCGAGACCACGGGGCTCGAAGGTTTGGAGGGCGCACAAGCACAATAAACCGAGACTAAAGAATAATAGTAGTAATTTATTGCATAGGGCTCGCGGGACTTAGCTGGCTGGCAAGGCTTACAGGCTAAGACCCCGACAGGAGGAAACACAAAGAATATATAGGGTTGGTGAGGGGGAGTTAATTAGGGGTGAAGAAACTTTGATGGGCAGCTGGTATGGTGTCGTATAGGATGTGGATTGGTTAGGAGGTGTGTTGAATATTATAATGGGTGGTGAGGTGAGGAGAGTACATGGTCTAATGAAGAAGAGGTGAAAAGGTGGTGCGATATATGCTCAGGAGTTGCTAGGCAGGGGGTTAGAATAGCAAGGCTTGCAAGAACGAGAGATGTCTGGATATGTTAGGGCATGTTAAGGCAGATAAGAGGCAACAGTTACAAATATATGCAGCAATTCCTCCCTTGTATTTAATTAAAGAGCGGAGAGGAAGGGGCGTCATTGAAGGCTGGTTTGCAAGGTTTCTGAGGGGCTCACGCGGACTAACTAGTATTGCGCTAGCCACGCTCCCCAAGGGTGAGTAGTTTTTATTTTTAGAAGGAGGTAGAAGAGATGCATTTGGGTTTTAGCAGGGTGGCAGGCGGTCCACTAAGCTCCCGAGGGGTGGAATGCGGATTAACCGGTATTTGCACCCGCCATGCTCCCACAGGGTGATCAGTCCTGAGGGGGGGCAACACTAGCTAACCATACCTGTGCTTGCTGCCGATGACCCGCATCTGAAAAAGGATTTTGAAGTTCAAGAGCTGCCAGGGCAAGAAGTTTAGTTTGCTGTTTATGGCGAGAGAGCTGTTTGCATATATATTTGAATATAATAAGAATGATAATTAGGGCAAGCAATAGGATTCCATAGAAAATGAGATTTGAGGGTTGAAAGAATGAGGCGAATTTGTTTATTAGTTCAGTGAATATGGAGGCTGAAACTTTGGGAAGTATGGTATTTTGAAGATTTAGTATGTGTGTTTGTAGTTTGTGTGTTTGGTTCCAGTATGAGTCGTTGTATGCGGTGAAGATCCAGTCTCACAAGGAGAGACGGGGCATGGAATGGTTAACCGGGACAGGAGTAACACAGAGCTTAGTGAAGGGGTATCGCCCATCACAAGCGGAGGAGGCAAGTTCATAAAGGGCTTCTATGTCTAGAGCAATTAAGTCTATTTGCTGTTGTAAGTTGAACACAGCGCTATGCATTAGATGGTTGATATTTTCTTGCGTCCCAACAGCTTGGGCGGCCGTTTGGGACACGTTGAGGAGGGTTTCAGCAGTGGTAGAGGTTTGAGTGAGGGCTATGGCGGCAACAGTACTGGCTGCTACAGCGGCGACGATGGCGGCGGCGATGGCGGCGGAGATACTGAAGTCTCGTTTTGTATGCTTTAAGTCGGGTAAGCTGTCCGTGCCTAGAATGTAAGGGAGTTGGGGGGCCATCCAGGTGGTGGCGTTGACCGGAATCCAGAGTAACCTAGGCTGCAAGACGATAAAGGCATAAGGGTAAGAAGTGTTCCAATAGTTAGCCAGTATGCATTTTGATGAGGGGGGGCTTCAGGGCACAGAAAGAAAAAGAAGGGGGGGCTTACGAAAGTATAGGTGGTAATGTTGATGCAGCTTGTATAGTTAGGCTCACACCGGTGTGTTGTATCATATATGGTGGTTCCGTTGCAGAGCTGACAGTTTTGGACACAAGTGAGGGGGCGGAGGTCGAGGCATGCATATTTGCCACAAGCATAATGGGAGGAAAAAACGGGTACACCGTATACGGGGTCTGAGGAAACGTCTCTGGAGTTAGTAGGGAGAGGAAACGGGACGCTGATATTGGTTTTAACAGTGATAAAGTTGATATTAGGGGCAGCCATGGGTAGGTTTGGGGAGTAAAGTGCATAGGAGGGTGTGACCATAAGTGGTTCAGGGCGATGGCACTCAAGCCAGGTAAATTTGTTGATTGGCAGAGAGCGCGGAGGATGCATTTTGTTTGAATGTGGGCTAGAACAAGGCCGACCCGGAGGAGTTGTGTGGGTGGAGGTGACATTTGCCTGAGGTTTAGGGGGAATTGGCCACCATGCAGAGCGTAGAAAGTATGCAGACATTTGTTTCGGGTTGGGGAGTGCGTTTTTTATGAATTTTTCTATGAAGTTTTCATTAGAAAAGGCTTGTACGAAGAGTTCCGACCCGTTATTACAAAGTAGGGGGAAGCAGTTTGGGAAGGTTGGAGGGCAAATAGAATTTGATTTGCAGGGAAATTGGCCTGGATTAGATGTTTTGTTGCTAATAAAAAGGAATGCTGAGCGGGGCGGATTAACGGAGATGTTGAGTGGACTTTCACTTTTTATGTGACGAGGGTTACAGGGGAGCTGGAGATTACATGAGAAGTGCTGCAGTTGAGGAAAAAAGGGCTGTCGGGTGTGAGGAACAGGACTCCGGGGGGGTGCTGAATGGCTGCCCAGAGTTCCCTGGGTGTTGTTGCGGATGCTGTGGGAAGAAGCGTGAGCATTATTAGAAGGATTTGCTTTAAGCTAGAAGGGGGGTTACCACACTGTTTTCGAGCTTCATCATAGAGATGAAGAAGTTGTCATTTCATTTCCTTATTTGGGTTGTGGCAGAGAGGCTCTGTAGATTTTTAGATCTGCATGGGTTAGCTGCCAAACCAGGCACCGAGCATGTCGGCGTACGCGCCTGATTTTGGCAGCTGTTGGGGGTTGCTGGGGTGATGATTGGGGTTCCTCAAGGTGGAGGCGGTCCAGCCTCTTTTTCAGTTGTCTCAGTCTGCGTCTGTGGCGTCTGCTCGGTCGCCGTGGCCGGACGGATGTTTCTTCCGGGGATCCAGATTGGCTGGGATTCATTTTCTGGAAAGACACAAGCAAAACCGCGCCCCTGGGCAAGGAGAGGGGCGGGTCCTTGCCACGTATTGGTGGCTGGATCACGCCAGTGAACTGAAGGGACTAGGGAAGGCCTGTATGAAGGTCCCCAGTGTTTATGTAGGGGAGATAGCCCTTGTTTATCGAATGTAAGCAAGTTAAGGTGTATGAGGGCAGCTGTGACAAGGTCACTTGGTGAGGCCTGGGGAAGATTATTCTTCTCCTTTTCTATTTGGATTTTTAGCCTGCGATTTAAAGATTCTACCATAGCCTGCCCCTGTGGGTTATAAGGGATTCCAAAGTGGTGGGTGATGTTATATAAGCGCAGGAAGGCTGTGAAGGAGGCGCTGCGGTAGGCAGGGCCATTGTCTGTTTTTAGGTCCCAGGGAATGCCCATAAAGAGAATTCCTTGGCGAAGTGCCTTGATGCAATGTTTGGCAGTTTCGCCCAGTAGGGGGACTGCATGGCACATGCTTGAATAAGTGTCTATAATGACATGTAGATATTTAAGACGCCCGAAGGAAGAGACGTGGGTAACATCCATTTGCCACCTGGCATTTGGCTTAAGGCCACGGGGATTGACTCCTTGCAGTTGTAGAGGCCCAAGTGGCACAAAGGGCGCGCAAGTGGCGCAGCTGCGAACTATGTGTTTGCAGGTTTCCTTGGGCAGACCGCAAAGATGATGTAGGGAGTTGGCTGAAAAGTGAAACCTGGAGTGGAGTTGTTTGGCTGTATTAATGGAGTCACCGAGTGTGTTGGCAGCTGAGACAGAGACTGCTCTATCAGCTGCTTCATTGCCGGCCGCAAGCAGTCCGGGGAGGCCGGAATGGCTGCGGATGTGAGCGATGAACCAGGGGGCCTGTCTTTTTTCAAGCTGATTTTTTAGTGAGACTAAGGCTCTATCTATGGCCTTGGAAGCATCTGGAAAGAAGGTAGCTAGCGCCAACACTTTACAGACTTGGTAGGTGTATAAACTGTCCGTGAAGATGTTGAGTGGCGTGCTAGGAAACTTTCTGAAGGCTTCTTCTACTGCGAGAAGTTCGCCAACCTGCACAGAGTATTGATGGAACTGGGTAAAACAAAGGGGGTCCTTTTGTTCTGGTAGGTACACCACAAGGGCGAACTTGGTTTTTAACGCATCTGTAAAGACGGTGGTTTCATTTGGGATAGGGGAAGAAGATGGGAATGGGAAATAAGGACATTTGGGCGGCAGTGGGAAGTGAAGCACCGTCTGAAATATTTTGTGTGATGGGTAATGGTTGTCAAAATTACCAGTAAAGCCCTCCATTAGAAGTTGCATGTCTACATTACTTTGGATGAGCCATGTAGTCTGTTTCTCATCAAAAGGCCAGATTATGGTGTCGGGAGGATGCCCAAAGAGGTGTATAGCTGTTTTGACTAAGTCGAGGGCAAGGCACACCCACATTTTTGTTAGGGGGCAGATTTTTCTGAGTTTACTTTTGGCAGGGTGGACCCATAGTAGGGGGCCTTCCTGCCAGAGTACCCCTGTGGGGGTATAATATGTATTTAGGACTAGCCCCTGAAGGGGGAGCTCCGGTTTAAACCAATCGAGCTGGCTTTTGGAGAAATATTCGTTGAACGTTTGGAGAGCCAGTTTTGCCCAAAAGTCTAACTTAATGGGCTGTGTGATAGCTTTGGATGTTTGCTCTCCAGTTTTTAGGAGTTTGAATAGTGGCTGAAGCTCCGCTGTGGTTATTGGCAGGGCTGAGCGCACCCAGTTTATTTGCCCGCACAGTTGCTGCAGTCCATGTAAGGTTAGTTTGTTGGGGATAGTGAACTGAAATTTTGTAGGGGTTACCTTTTGGTCTATAGTGAACCCCAGGAAGGTATATGGTGCACAGAGTTGGATTTTGTCTGGCTGAACTTTAAGCCCTAGACCTTGTAAGTTGACTTGTAACTGTGAAACAAGTTCCTTGAGCTGCTCGGAGTCCTCGGTTGCTACGAGAATGTCATCCATATAATGAATGATGAGGGCCTGGTCGCGCAGTGGAGACACTGCGGAGTCGACATAGGCCTGGCAGATAGCTGGACTATTACGCATGCCTTGGGGGAGCACTTTCCACTGATAACGCTGCGCTGCCCCTGCGTGGTTGGTGACTGGAACCGTAAAGGCAAATTTTGGCTTGTCAGAGTCATGTAATGGAATTGAGAAAAAACAATCTTTGATGTCTATTGTGGCCACGTGAAGATGTGCTGGGATGGCTACCGGGTGTGGCAGCCCAGGCTGTGGAGAGTCCATGGGGAGTATGTGTTTATTAATCTCCCGGAGGTCATGAAGGAGTCTGAATTTGTTTGCGGCCTTTTTGTGAATAACAAAAACAGGCGAATTGTAGGGGCTGGTGGAAGGTTCGATATGCCCCGCTTCTAGTTGCTCTAGGACGAGGGTTTTGAGTATATTTAATTTATGGGAAGGTAAAGGCCACTGCTCCACCCAAATAGGCTCCTCTGTATCCCATTGAAGAAGAGTGGGTGCTGGAGGTGTTATGCGAGCAGTGGCGCAAATTATTGGGGGGGCTGTGTGGTAATACTGGCCCCCGTAGCTGTGGGAATGGCTCGTCCCCAGAGGGCTTGGCCAATGGTGGTTAGGAAGCATTCTTGGGGGGGCTGCGTGGTAATATATGCCCCCGAGGCTGCTAGAATGTCTTGCCCCCATAAGATTTGGTCAATGGTGTTTAGAAAGAGCGGCCGGAAGGTACCGGAGTGACCTTCATTATCTTCCCATTTAATGGGAGAGGCGGCGCGCAGGGAGGAAGCAGAGCCCGTGGCTCCGATAACGGAGGGTCCCTCCTCTGTTTTCCATTGGGCTATAAGGCGGGTAGGCAGACATGAGATTTCTGCCCCAGAATCAATGGTGCCTGTGTACCAGCGACTGTTTATTTTAATTTCGCGGGTGGGCTTGTTGGGGGTTATAGGGATTGACCACATTATGGTTTGGGGCCGGTCTTGGCCCGGGTCTGTGTCTCTTGGGGGCGGGGCTGAGACATGCCCCCTTTCAAGTTTAAAGGCTGCGCTCTGTTATTAGCGTGGCAGTCTCGAGCCCAGTGATAGCCCTTGTTGCAGTGAGGGCAGGGCGTAGGGGGCTTGCGCTGCTGCCACTGTGGCTTGGTAGGCGGCGGGCTAGGGGTGGTACAGTTTTTTGCAAAATGCCCCGTTTTTCCGCACCTGAAGCAGCCAGACGTTAGGGCCATGGCAGTGGCAATGGCCTGAGCTAACGAGGCCGCACTAGAGTCTATATTACTGCAAGCGAGCACCCAGTCATGCATGGCCTTTTCTTTGATGGGCAGTATGGCCTGTTTGCAGGCCGGACTTGCTCCTTCAAAAATAAGCTCTTTGGCAAGGGCGGTTTGTGCTTGTTCACCCAGAACTTTGCGTTCACATGTCTCAGTAACCCGTGAGATGAAGGAGGCAAAGTCTTCGTCCTTGCCTTGTGTAAGTTTAGTGAATTTTTCGGGCTTAGCTGCGGAACAGGAGCAGAAGGCCCACATGGCGACTTCCCTCAGTTGTATCCAGAATCCATTTGGGGCTTGCAGGTATACTGCAGGATTAACATAGGGGCCCATCCCTAAGAAAGCTTCGAGAGGCACACCGAGACCCGGGGGCTCAAACTGGTGCATGAGTGTGATTTGCTTTTCCGCCTCAGCATTAAAGTGGGCCCTCCAGTCAACGTACTGGCCAGGTGTAAGAATAGCCCGTGCTAAGGAGGTCCAATCATGGGGAGTACACAGGTTTGTTGAGATTTCTTCAAGGAGGTGGGTTGCATACGGACTGGCAAATCCATCCTCCTTTACCGCTTTGTGCAGCCGCTTGGTGTCCTCTGGTTCCAAGGGGTACCAGGGGAGCGGGCGCTGCGGTGTAGGGGCAACATTCATAGGGAAGCAAGCGACCGGCGGCGGCAAAATAGGTTGAGGGGCAGCCGGGCCGTTAGATGCGCCAGCATTGAGCGGCCATAATGACGCTGCCGATTGAGGGGCGGAGGCGCAAAATAATGGGCCTGGAGAGTTGTCCGGTGCAAAAGATGGTGGCCAGGAAGGCACCACCGGCAAGGAGGCCGGAGCACAAGATGGCAGACAGGGTGGGGCTAGAGCACAAGATGGCGGACAAGGCTCCTCCCTCTGTGGAGGGGGGGCAGCCAGGAGGCACCTCTCCTTTTTGGTTGAAGGAGAAGGAGGAAGTGACTCGCCGGATGGCGCGAAACCTCCATCTTTAGGAAGGGCAGGATACACGAAACCGCCATCCTTAGGAAGGGCGGGATGCGCGAAACCGCCATCTTTAGGAAGGGCGGGATATAGGCACTTCCGGTTTTCTTTGTCTTTGCTCGAACAAGAAGGAGGAAGTTCGCCATATTGGTCTGTCGCCAGATTGTTAAGTTTAGGAGGACAGAGCTCGAGCTCGTTATTCAGCTGCTCAAATAAGGATTCAGAGTCTGGGTCGGAGTTATTATGAGACTCCTCTGAATTAGCAGAATTTGTTGCCGATAAGGCTTCCTGGGGGGCACTATCGGATGGTGGCCGTGAGCCGTGTAGGCAAGAACGGATGGTAATAAGCGTGGGCAGGAGCCCGGGGGGGAAACGTTTGTTTTCATGCTCCATTTTTTGGGTGACCCATTCGATAAGTTGGTCATAGGTAGCCGGGTCCCACAAGTGGCAAGTGACAAGCCATGGGTTGAACGGGAGCAGGAGGTCCCAATAAACTTGGAGCTGGCGAACTGAAACCTTGCATTTATGAGTGTCTAACAGGGCTGCCAGCGCACGGACCTGCGGCGCTTGGCGTATTGAAATGCGATTGCCCATGATAAGAGGTAAGTTGTAGCAGTGAGCCGGAGGAGGATGGGGGCTGAGTTCTACCGATTAAGGGAGAAAAAGTAGCAGGGTAATACACCCTACAGTGCAGAGAAACGTTATGGCAAGCAAAAGTCTTTTTACTAAATTCCAATCTTTAGGGGCGATTTGTGCTAATATTGCTGCCCACACTAACGCTAAGAGAGATATTAACAAGAGCTAATAATTCATTTATACTAGTGAAAGGTTGGAGGGGCTCTCAGCCGGAGAGAGCGGGGGCCCTTACCTTGTCAAGCGGCGGCTGGAGAGGGGGAGACGAAGAGAGGTCCCTGTTTGGGCGCCAATTGCGGCTTGGGGCTTGCCTAGCCCGACCGCACTGGGGTCTCGTCCTCGGATGTGGTTCGGCTGGAGAGCGGCGTCAGCCGAGACCACAGGGCTCGAAGGTTTGGAGGGCACATGAGCACAATAAACCGAGACTAAAGAATAATAGTAGTAATTTATTGCATAGGGCTTGCGGGACTTAGCTGGCTGGCAAGGCTTACAGGCTAAGACCCCGACAGGAGGAAACACAAAGAATATATAGGGTTGGTGAGGGGGAGTTAATTAGGGGTGAAGAAACTTTGATGGGCAGCTGGTATGGTGTCGTATAGGATGTGGATTGGTTAGGAGGTGTGTTGAATATTATAATGGGTGGTGAGGTGAGGAGTGTACATGGTCTAATGAAGAAGAGGTGAAAAGGTGGTGCGATATATGCTCAGGAGTTGCTAGGCAGGGGGTTAGAATAGCAAGGCTTGCAAGAACGAGAGATGTCTGGATATGTTAGGGCATGTTAAGGCAGATAAGAGGCAACAGTTACAAATATATGCAGCACAGCAGGAGTTGAAGATTCTTGCTAAGGAGAAGGCATCTCTTTGTCCTTCCAGGAACAAGACCTTTGCTGAATTTTTCACCTGTGCCCCCACCTCTATTCTGACCCCCAACTTCCAACACAGCAAGACATCCAGAGAGCCAAGTAAGGCCAGGCATCTTCATTTCCAGCTGGTATCCCAGTCAACTCATGAGACAATTGAATAAATACAGGAGCTATAGGTATAAATTTTCCTCATACTGGCTATTCTTACTGAGAAGGAGCCCCATGCTGACATGAAGGGAGCCCATGATTTTCTCTGCTTTCACAGTACCCCTAAGCTATAATACCCCTCATTTTACAGAAGGGGAACAAGGGCCATGGAGGGTTATCAGGCTGTAGCCAAGGTCATTCTGCAGGAAGGCGAATGTGAATATGGAAGAGTAGGGGGGTTGAACTTACTTGATTTTTGTCTGCATCCTCTTGCCACAGCATCCCGCTCCACAGGTGCTGCAGAGAAAAGATGGAGGGTCACTCACTCACCAAGGTGCCCACAGCCCAACAGGAGAGAAACATGTATACCAGAGTTGGCATGCTCTATATGTGGAAGCCCAGTTTCTGGTTCCCTCTGCAGCTATTTCCCACCTCACCTTGGGACTGTCGAATAGGGCAGCCCATGGAACCAGAAAGAGGTTTGATTTCCTAGACTCAGTTGGGGGATGGACTGGTAGGTGGGGGGGTTGGGTGAGGGTTGGGGGTGGAAGAATATTGTTAAAAGGGGTGAGGAAGTGCAGGATTTGGCCTAGCCTGGAGTGGGAGAAGTGTCCTGCCTGGGGTCAGGGAGGGGATTGTGACTGGTGGGAGGGATGGGTCTAGGTGGGGGATTTTATGCTCCCCTCACTACCAAAACCAATAACTCACAGAGCTATGCATGGGGACAGGGAGGGGAGTGAGAGGACAACACCTGGGCCCATCCCTGTGGCCTACTCTTCTGATGGTCACTGTCCCCCTGCAGATTTGGGGCATACTGTCTGATGATTTCAGGGGTGCTGAGCTCAGCAGGCAAGGGAGAGGGTGGTTCCTGGGGCCCTGCTGCCTCCTTTCCTTGGGAGGGGACACATAACCTCGGCCTCCTGGGATGCCCGCTACTTGCTGGTGTGCTCACGACCCCATTTCTGTCACCTCCAAAGTGGTAGTCCCCCACTCCCCCAGCCACATTGTCCTTCAGTTCACTTCTTTCCAGAATATTCTCTCCTCTGCCAACCCCAGGCCTTCTATTCTTCTGAGTCTTCCACTGATGCCAACACTTCCTTTTCCTGCTTCTCCTCAGTGTGTTAGTTAGATTCAGTTGTCAACTTGGCCAGGTGAGCATACCTAGTCTTGTTGCTGCAGATATAAGCCAATGGTACTGCTGCCAATTACATCTGCAGTCAACTAGGAGGCATGTCTGCTGCAATGAGTGAAGTTTGACTTAATTGGCTGGTGCTTAAATGAGAGAGCACAAGGTAGCAAAGCCTAAGCAGCTCGGCATTCCTCATCTCAGCACTTGCAGCTCGGCCCAGGCCTTTGGAGATGCAGAAAGTCACCCTGGGGAAAGTTGTTGGAACCCAGGGGCCTGGAGAGAAGACCAGCAGAGACCATCCTGTGCCTTCCACGTAAGAAAGAACCTCAGTGGAAAGTTAGCTGCCTTTCCTCTGAAGAACCAACAAAATAACTCCCCTTTTATTAAAAGCCAATCCATCTCTAGTGTGTTGCATTCCGGCAGCTAGCAAACTAGAACACTCAGCCCTGGCCATACCAATGATTACCTCAGATTTCCCTTAATGTCCATTCTGCTTATCAAGAGCTCTCATTATACAGCCTCCCACCTGGTATAGAAAGCTGAGAACTACAACCTACGCAGGCCATGTAGGCCTGGGATGAATGACACACATGAGGTTACACAGTCTCTAGAACACAATCCAGTCTAAACACAATCTCTAGAACACAGGCCCCCCTGGACCCAGTCTCTAGGACATACATCCTTGTGGATGCACATTCTAGGACACACCTCATTCTGGACACAGTCTCTAGGAAATATGCCTTCCAGAACACTGTCTTTAGGACAAAGATGCTGCCTGGACATAGCTCTAGGACACAGATCCTTCATGGGTACAGTCTCTAGGACAAAATTCTGGCTTGGATACAAACTCTAGGACATGCTTCCTGCCTGGACATAGTCCCCAGGATACATGTCCTGCCTGGACAGTCTCTAGGACATATGTTTCCTGGAAAGAGTCTCCAGGACACTAGTTCTGCCTGGACCCAGACCCTAGGACACATGCCCTCCTGGACACTGTTACTAGGACAAATGTCCACATGGACACGGATTCTAGTATGAATATCCTCCTAGACCCATTCTACATAAGACATGTCCTTCTGGACACAGTCTCTAAGACATATTCTCCTGGACGCAGTCTCTAGGACAAATGTCCTGCCTGGACACAGACTCTAAGATACATGTCCTGCCTAGACACAGTTGCTACAACATATACCCTCCTGACACAGTTTCTAGGATGCACACCCACATGGATGCAGTCTCAAGGACACACGTCCTAAACACAGACTCGAGGACACACACCCCCCTAGACAGACTCTAGGACACATCTCCTCCTGGACCCACACTTGAGGACACACGTGCTCCTGAACACACAGTGTCTAGAAAACATACCCTCCAGGACACAGATTCTAGGATACATGTCCTGCCTGGATGCAGCTAAAGGACACATATCTTCCCTGAATCAAGACTCTATGACACAAGCCCACTGAGAACAGTCTCTAGGATGCACATCCTGCCTGGAAGAGTCTCTAGAACACCTGTACTCCTGGGCACAGATCCTAGACATTTCCTCTTAGACACGTTCTCTAGGACACACTTGCTGCCTGGACACCATCTCAGGACACACATCCTCCTGGACACAGTCTCTAGGGCACAAGTCTTCCTAGAAACAGTCTCTGTGACACATGACCTGCCTGGACATACCCTCTACTATACACATCCCACCTGGACACAGTCTTTTAGACACATGTCCTCCTGGGCAAAGTCTCAGGACACATATCATCCAGGAAAACATCTCTAGAATGCATATCTTGCCTGGACTCAGCCTCTACAATATATATTTTGCCTCAACACAGTCTCTACGAAGAAGGTCCTGCTTAGCACAGGGTTTAGGACACACGTCCTCCCCAGACACAATCGTTAGGACACAGGCCCTCCTGACACAGTTTCTAGGATGCACATCCACCTGGACACACACTCTAGGAAACATGTTCTTCTGGACACAATCTCTAGGATATATGTCCTCCAGGTCACAGTTTCTAGGATACACATCCTGCCCAGACACAGTCTCTAGATATGTGTTCTACTATGATTCAGTCTCTAGGATACATTTACTCTTGGACACACATCTCTATGACACACCTTCTCCTGGGCACAACCACTAGGATTCATGTCATACCTGGACACAGCTCTAGGACACATATTCTATTGGACATATTATTTAAGACAGACGCCCTCCTGGACACAGTCTCCAGCACACACATCCTGCACAGTCTCTGTGACACATGTCCTGCTTTGGCAGACTCTAGGACACACTTAATGCCTGGAAAAATTTAGGACACAGATCAGGTCTGGACACAGTCTCTAGGACATATATCCTGCCTGGTATCTCAGACACACACTGACCAGGATATAGTTTCTAGAATACATGTCCTGCATAGACAGTCTCTAGGACACATGTCTTCCTGACAACAGATTCTAAGATACACTTCTCAACACAGTCTCCAGGGCACACATCCTACAGTGACAACGTATCTAGAACATACATCCTCCTAGAGAGAGACTCTAGGACACATGGCCTTCTGGACACAGTCTCTAAGACACATGTCATGCCAAGCCACAAACTCTAGGATATACATACTGCCTGGTAAAACTTTAGGATACAGATCATGCCTGGATACAATATCTAGGACATGTATCCTGCCTGGACAGTATCTAAGACACATGCCATCCAAGACAGAGATTCTAGGACACATGCCTTGCATGGACACAGTCTATAGGACACATGGCCATCTGGACATAGTTTCTATGACAAAATTCCTTCCTGGACCCTGACTCTAAGACTCAGGTCCTGCCTGGACACAGGACACTTTAGGACTCACATTCTGCATGGACACAGTGTCTAGGACACATGGGATCCTGGACACAGTCTCTATGACACATGTCTTGCCTGGACACTGACTCTAACACTCAGGTCCTCCTTGGACACAGCCTCGAGAACATACATCCTCACTGACCCACTCTCTAGGACACACCTTCTCCTGGACACAGTCTCTAGAATACACATCTTACCTAGACATATCCTGCAAGGACACAGACTCTAGGACACATGTCCTGCCTGGACAGTCTCATGGACACACTTCCTTCAAGATTCATTCTCTAAGACACATGTACTTCCTGGATACAGGCTCTAGGATATGTGTCTTCCCTGGACATTTTTTAGGACACACACCATCCTGGACACATGTTCTAAAACAAACATCAACCTGAACACAAAGAATCATGGACATGCTTCCTCCTGGACACATTCTCTAGGGCACACATCTTCTTAGACACAGTCTCCTAAGAAATAAACCCTCCAGGACACAGTGTCTAGAATACACATTATTCCTGAACACAGCTATAGGACACATATCCTTCTGAGACACAGTCTCTAGGACACACACCCTCCTGGGCATGGTTTTGAGGACACACATCCACTTGGACCCACTGTTCAGAACACATATCTACCTCAACACAATTTCTAGGACACACATACTGCCTGGATACAGCTCTTGGACACATATCTTCCCTGAACATGGACCATAAGACACATGCCCTCATGGACTCAGGCTCAAGGACAGATATTCTGCCTGGAGACAGACTCTAGGACACTCATCATCCTGTACACAGATTCTAGGACATTCACGCTACTGGACACAGTCACTGGGACAAACATACTCCTTGACACAGTAATTAGGATACACGTCCTGCCAGATCACAGTCACTAGGGCACAGGTCCTATCTGGACACAGTCTCCAGGACACACTTCCTGCCTGGATACAGTCGCTAAGACATGACTATTGGACAATGGTCACTAGGACACATGCCCTCCTGACACAGCTTCTAGGATGCATGTCCACCTGAATACAGACTCTAGGACACACGCCTTCCTGGACAGTCACTAGGACATACATCCTGACTTGGCATAGACTCTAGGACACATGAACTGTCTGGGAAATCTTAAGGACACAAGTTGTGCCTGGACACAATTTTCCAGAACACATGTCCTGCCTGGACAAAGCCTCAGACACATGCCCTCCAGGACACAGTTTGTAGGACACCTGTCCTGAATGGACACAATCTCTAGGACACATTTCTTTATGGACACACTCTCTAGGACACAACTACTCCTGGATACAATCTCTAGGAAATATGCTATCCAGTACACTGTCCCTAGGATACTTACCTGGACAGAGATTCGAGGACACATGTCCTCCTGGACACAGTTCTAGGACACACATACTCCCAGACACAAAATCTAGGATGCCATCCTCTGGGATACAGTCTCTAGGCACACGTCCTGCCTGTATTCAGTCTCTAAGACTAGAAAAATGAACATTAATAATTATATATTGAAAGAAATGTCAAGAACAAAAAGATAAATATTGTCATGCCTGAATCATATGGACTATAATTTATACATATTGTTAACTAAAGTTGGGTGCATGGGATATCAAGTTGGGGTATATTGTAAAGGGTCCTAGATTATAAGCTCTTACAGTAGTCATATATATCCAGGAGGTGTAATTGTTAACTCAAAATTCTCAAATAATTAACAGTTTGTATTTAATGTGGTCTTTCCCAGAAACTTGGGCATTTATGTGACACCTCAGACTCAGAGTTAGAGCTCTGAAGCTCTGAAGGTCAGTAGTACCCTGCACAGGAACTGTTTTAAAAAGTTGAAAAAGTGATCAGACAGGTAGAGATGTGAATGAAGCTGAACTGTATAGGACTAATGTATATCAGAAGACTGGGTAAAGGATGATATCGTCCATAACCTAAAATGTCAACTTGTGTGAGACTAAAGGGAAAGATGTTTATCTAGTGTAAAATTTATATTTTGGGTAGTGCACTTCCTAATTTAACTTGTATGGTCATAGTTTAGTTAATACCATAAGTACATGGATTCTTGAATAGAGCATGAAATTTTGTTGGTTTTTCCAGGTTAGTGTGATGCCATGATAAATCCCAGAGTGAGGTGGACAGTGAATGAAGAATATTTGCAAAGTCCCCTTGTGAGAATGAGGAGAAAGGGGGAAATATTCAACTTCTGCATTTGGAGAATTTCTGATATTTTCACAAGCAGTGGGAACAACCAAATCAATAGGTTGATCCCTCATTTTTGGGGTTCTCCCTATGAAACTAATTCCTGCAAAGGATAGGCCAAGCCTACTTAAATTTAGGCCTAAGAATCATCCACAGACAATCTCTTTTGTTGTCCAGATGTGAACTCTCTAAGTTGACATGGCAAGTGAACTCTCTGGCCTCCCCTTCTACATGGGACATGACTCCCAGGGGTATAAATCTCGGTGGCCACATGGGACAGACATGCTTGGATGAGATGGGACCTGGAACCAAGGGATGAAGAAAACCCTCTTGACCGAAAATGGGAAGAGAGAAATGAGAAAAAATCAGCTGTCAATGGCTGAGAAATTTCCAACAGTGTCGAGATGTTATCCTGATGGTTAGTTATTTTTATGCATTATATAGATAGCCCCTTTTTAGTTTATGGTGTATTGTAGTGGCTACAGGAAAGTATATGAAACTGTAGAGCTATGTTCAAGCCTTGTTTCTTCAGAGGCATGTATAATGATATAGCTTTTACAATGTGACCGTGTGATTGTGAAAACTTTGTGTCCGATGCTCCTTTAATCCAGGGTATGAATAGATAAGTAAAAAATATGGATAAAATAGTCAAATAATAGGGGAAGAAAGATTAAAATAATTTGGGTAGATGGAAATACTAGTGATTGATGAGGGAGGGGTAAGTGTATATGAGGTTGTTTTCTCTCTTTTTCTGGAATGATGCAAAAGTTCAAAACAATGATCATGGTGATGAATACACAACTATGTGATGATACTGTAAGCCATTAACTGTACACCATTTATGAGATATTTGTATGTTAAAAATCTTCGTATCTTTGTATATTGTCTTATTAATAAAAATATTGAAAAAACTTAATCATCAAAAACATACTGCAATAGCTCCCTACAGTATTCTTAGAAGTTAGGAATTTTAAGAATTTTTAGTATAAAATTGTTAATATTCATCTACAGAAAAATAATGAAGCTGAGAATGATATCAATAATACTTTAAAATATGATTACGTCTTAGCCATGCTATGCCATATATCATTAGTAGACTCATCACTGAATCATAATCTGAAGTAGTGTCATTTTCTCCTGAAAACAAAACAGTAAAATCTACAAAAAAGTTTTCATCATAAAAATGTATAAAAAAAGTTCTACAATGGGTGTCTTCCTTTTGCCACTACTCTTTATCAAAATTATTCTTTTCATTGGATTTTTTTTTGGCATGGACAGGCTCTGGGAATTGAACACAGGTCTCCAGCATGGCAGGCAAGAATTCTGCAGAACCCCCATTGCACCACCCTCATTAACTTCTTATTTTTTTTATTTTTTTATTTATTTTTAATTTTTTTTATTAACGGAAAGAAAAAAAGAATTTAACACAACATTTAGAAATCATACCGTTCTACATATGCACTCAGTAATTCTTAACATCATCACATAGATGCATGATCATCGTTTCTTAGTACATTTACATCGGTTTAGAGGAACTAGCAACACAACAGAAAAAGATATAAAATGTTAATATAAAGAAAAGAAATAAAAGCAGTAATAATAGTAAAAAACAACAACAAATATACAAACAAGCAAACAAAAACAAAAAAACCCTATAGCTCAGTTGCAGCTTCATTCAGTGTTTTAACGTGATTACTTTACAATTAGGTATTATTGTGCTGTCCATTTTTGAGTTTTTGTATCTAGTCCTGTTGCACAGTCTGTATCCCTTCAGCTTCAATTACCCATTGTCTTACCCTGTTTCTAACTCCTGCTGAACTCTGTTACCAATGACATATTTCAAGTTTATTCTCGAATGTCTGTTCACATCAGTGGGACCATACAGTATTTGTCCTTTAGTTTTTGGCTAGATTCACTCAGCATAATATTCTCTAGGTCCATCCATGTTATTACATGGTTCATAAGTTTATCTTGTCTTAAAGCTGCATAATATTCCATCATATGTATATACCACAGTTTGTTTAGCCATTCTTCTGTTGATGGACATTTTGACTGTTTCCA
Source organism: Tamandua tetradactyla (assembly GCF_023851605.1). Taxonomy (NCBI): domain Eukaryota; kingdom Metazoa; phylum Chordata; class Mammalia; order Pilosa; family Myrmecophagidae; genus Tamandua; species Tamandua tetradactyla. Next base: position 23,641,048 of record NC_135335.1, on the reverse strand, counting down.
TCTCTTTGCAATTGTAAATAACGCTACTATAAACATTGGTGTGCAAATGTCCGTTTGTGTCTTTGCCCTTAAGTCCTTTGAGGGTCGGTATTGCTGGGTCGTATGGTAATTCTATATTCAGCTTTTTGAGGAACCGCCAAACTGCCTTCCACAGTGGTTGCACCATTTGACATTCCCACCAACAGTAGATAAGTGTGCCTCTTTCTCCGCATCCTCTCCAGCACTTGTCATTTTCTGTTTTGTTGATAATGGCCATTCTGGTGGGTGTGAGATGATATCTCATTGTGGTTTTGATTTGCATTTCTCTAACGGCCAGGGACATTGAGCATCTCTTCATGTGCCTCTTGGCCATCCATATTTCTTCTTCTGGTAGGTGTCTGTTCAAATCTTTTTCCCATTTTGTAATTGGGTTGGCTGTCTTTCTGTTGTTGAGTTGAACAATCTCTTTATAAATTCTGGGTACTAGACCTTTATCTGATATGTCATTTCCAAATATTGTCTCCCATTGTGTAGGCTGTCTTTCTACTTTCTTGATGAAGTTCTTTGATGCACAAAAGTGTTTAATTTTGAGGAGCTCCCATTTATTTATTTCTTTCTTCAGTGCTCTTGCTTTAGGTTTAAGGTCCATAAAACCGCCTCCAGTTGTAAGATTTGTAAGATATCTCCCTACATTTTCCTCTAACTGTTTTATGATCTTAGACCTAATGTTTAGATCTTTGATCCATTTTGAGTTAATTTTTGTATAAGGTGTGAGATACGGGTCTTCTTTCATTCTTTTGCATATGGATATCCAGTTCTCTAGGCACCATTTATTGAAGAGACTGTTCTGTCCCAGGTGAGTTGGCTTGACTGCCTTATCAAAGATCAAATGTCCATAGATGAGAGGGTCTATATTTGAGCACTCTATTTGATTCCATTTGTCGATATATCTATTTTTATGCCAATACCATGCTGTTTTGACCACTGTGGTTTCATAATATGCCTTAAAGTCCGGCATCACTAGACCTCCAGCTTCGTTTTTTTTCCTCAAGATGTTTTTAGCAATTCGGGGCACCCTGCCCTTCCAGATAAATTTGCTTATTGGTTTTTCTAATTCTGAAAAATAAGTTGTTGGGATTTTGATTGGTATTGCATTGAATCTGTAGATGAGTTTAGGTAGGATTGACATCTTAATTGTATTTAGTCTTCCAATCCATGAACACGGTATGCCCTTCCATCTATTTAGGTCTTCTGTGATTTCTTTTAGCAGTTTTTTGTAGTTTTCCTTATATAGGTTTTTTTTCTCTTTAGTTAAATTTATTCCTGGGTATTTTATTCTTTTAGTTGCAATTGTAAATGGGATTCGTTTCTTGATTTCCCCCTCAGCTTGTTCATTACTAGTGTATAGAAAAGCTACAGATTTTTGAATGTTGATCTTGTAGCCTGCTACTTTGCTGTACTCATTTATTAGCTCTAGTAATTTTGTTGTGGATTTTTCTGGGTTTTCTACGTATAGTATCATATCGTCTGCAAACAGTGATAGTTTTACTTCTTCCTTTCCAATTTTGATGCCTTGTATTTCTTTTTCTTGCCTAATTGCTCTGGCTAGAACTTCCAACACAATGTTGAATAATAGTGGTGATAGTGGACATCCTTGTCTTGTTCCTGATCTTAGGGGGAAAGTTTTCAATTTTCCTCATTAACTTTTACATGTCATTAGGTGATGCTGATTTGAAATCAAATTGTGTTATGGCTATAAGAGGACACATTTCTTTGTTGTTTATGTTTTGAACTTTTCTACTATAAAAAAATCTTATAAAGGTGTGTTGCTTGCAGATTTTTGGTGGGTAATGAAGACACAGTGTTAAGGCAAAAGCTGAATGTCTAGCAGCAAAGGCCTCGGTCCAAGAGAAAGAAAACAGGTAGCTTTCTAGTCAGGGAAACTCTGTTGTTTTTCTTATTGTCTTTAGTGAAATTTGAATGTTTTCCTACATTTGAACTTAGAATATTAGTTCCTAGAATTGGTGCAACTGATTGATCTACTTTAGGTTTTGGAACAGACTCCAGGTTTTTTATAAGAACACTAAGATCAATGCTTGAATCTATTCAGGAGACCACATTTCAGATAAACTGGTTTAAAGGAATCTTTCTTAATCTGAGATTTGTCTAATTAATCATTTCTGCTATTAAGTCAGAAAGTCTCAAGGTGGGGCATGCTTTACAAAATGCCAAAGATGACAGAGATCCTCTTAATTCTGATATTGCAGTTGAAGATTGACACCGATTTGCAGATATGTGCAACTGGAGATGGTTGGTTACAGGGATGAGATAAAGTAAAGCACTGACTAGGATTGTTTTCTTTGTATTCCTGAAACTGTTCAGCTAGGGCTGGACTTTCACATTGAGACAACTGCAAAATGCCACTTTTTTAAATGTAATTTTTTGGCCCTTTGTTCAGCTAAAAAAATATCTCCAAACTCAGTCTTTTTACCAGTATTTAAATGATCAAGAGTCCTGTATTCCAATGAGCTAGTTAAGTGTGGAGGATTGTTTAAACTTCCTAAATGGTTTTTTACTGGAATATTTTGGAAATCAGGCAGTGGCTTATTTTGAATACATAGAGTTACTAGGTGGGTTCTTTATCATTAAGAATTTTAAATCTGATACCCTTTTAAACTCAGAATCATCATTGGAAACACATTCAGATGGACGAAGTTTTAACAAATCAGCACCTAGACTCTTTGAAAAGTGGCTTTCCATGCTATGAGTGGATGATAATCTGCTTGATGACTGACTTTTACGATTCATAGACTGAATTTCTCAGCATATCATTAACCAGGTCAAACAGTATCAGTTCTTCTGTTAACTTATATGATTCTTGTTTCTTTTCACGTTTAGGGCTGTCAAGTTTCTTTGTTTGATGGAATAAATGGTGACTTGGTATAACTGAAGAGTTATGCTATAATCCACATTTTGCTACTGGGCCATAAATATCAAAGAGAGGGCTTCTGCAATCCAAATGGTTTGCTGATAAAGGACAATAGCTTTGAACATTATCAGCTGAAACTTCAGAGGAAGAACAAAAAATTCCTTACCTTTTGCTATCTTTCCTGTAGAATCCTGGTCCTTCATTCTTGACCTTCAAGTTCTGAACTTTATCTTGCTCCAGAACCACTTGTTGTTCTGAACTGTTTCAATTCATATTTCATCTGGTACAGCATCTCTCTCAAGTGATCAAGGCATGAATAAAGATGAGCTTGATCAACTCCTCTTAGCTCGTGGTTCAAAAAAGCATTGGAAGATTCTGTCAGTACTTCATAATCATATCCTTCTACTGATTCAATGTGCCAACTGATATTTACATCTCACAATCCATTCTCCCCAGAGCAGAGTGACCCATTTAGAGCATAAACCAGATTACATCTCTCTTCTGTTTAAAACTATCTAATGTCTTCCCATTTTGCTTAGCAAAAATCCCAAACTGCTCACCACCATCTACAAGTTGTCACATAACCTGGCTCTCACATCCTGATTCCTGTCACCCACCTTCCCCTTCACCCCCACCCCCAGCCACATGGCCTTCTTCACATGCATGGAACACATAGCCATTTCTGAGGGTATCATCAGAGAGGACCCTCTAGGCTGGCAACTCAGCTCCTATTAGCACAGATCTTCACTGGGTGCCAGCACAGCACCTTACATTCTTCTCTTTCTCCCACCATGTTTCCTGTACCTGCACAGTGGCAACATCTCATGCAAGTGCTTGGTTTCTAAATTCAGAACTCAAAAGTGGAAAACTGCTTGTAGTAAACTTGCCATTGAATTTATTTTAAAATGCCACAAAAGGAAACAGTGAAAGGAAATGAAGCCAGCTTGAGAAGGCAGTGACTCAGCTAAGATATTTTCTGTTCCCTTCCCTCTGTTCCCTTGCAACCCTGGATGCTCAGAACCTGGATGGTGCAAGAGGGGAAGGAAGGCAAACAAAAGAGGATGAGGCATCCTTACTGTTATCTCCATAGATGCTGGAAAAACCTTGGACACTCTCAACATATATTCCTTATAAGAATATCAAGAAAATACAAATAGGTGAATATCTCCTTAACATGACAAAATATGTGTACTTCAGTATGAAAGTTCAAACATTACCTAATGGACGAGACTTAGCAGCGTTCCTTCTGTTGTCATGAGCAAGGCAAAATGCCCTCTATTTGCACTATTGTATAACAATGTCCCCAAGATCCAAGCCAAGGCAACGAGACTAGAGGAAACAATTTGGGACATAAAAATTGGGAAATAAGAAAGAAAACAATTCACAGGGGACACAATAATATATCTAGAGAATCAATGATAAGCTAACCCAAACTCTAAAATACTTCAGCAAGACAGCAATAGATAAAATTAACAATAAAAATCAGTAACACTTATATATACAAGCAATAACCAGTTAGAAGGGGCAATGAGTGAGTGAACTCATGTATAATAGCAACACAAAGATACAATAATTAGGAATAAACATAGCTCAAAGGGTCAATACCTATATGCATAAAACTATAATAAACACTCCTAAAGGGTAAAGTAGATTTCTTGATGAGACAATCCTCTCTCATTGTTGTACATCTCAACATCATCACTATTTCAATTATGTCTGAGTCATAGAATTTTAATGCAAAAAACACAAAAATTTCAATGAACTTTTTTATGGAAATAAACTGCATATGAACCAACAAAAGGAAAACAATAAATAGCTAGGAGAACAAAGAAAAGTAAGCGTTCTGAGAGATCTAGCCCTCCTAGACATACTAATGAAGGAAAACACCCCAAAGCATAAGAACTTAATAAATAGAGATTAATAGAAGAGAAGAGTCCCAAAATGAACCCCTTTACATATAAATATCTGATATTGGGTTAGTGTGTTATTTCTAAACACTGGCCCAAAAGTAGTTGTTCTAATATATGATGTAAAATATATGTATAATTATTTGCTGAAGAAATAAAATTAGATCCATTCTTCACATCAAAGAAGTGATGTTTTTCTTCACAGAAAAAAACTGCAAATGGATGACACCTAAATATAAAAAGCAACACCACAACAACAAAAAAAAACAGGAAAAGGAAATATGGGTAGGTGTGGCATATTTCTCAGGGATTGGAGCCTAGTCATACTTAAAAATTTTTTAATCATTTCTACCTTCTCTCCCTGTCTCTCATGTCTGTAGCCTAACTCACTGTTCTCCCTTCCCCCTCTCATCGTAAACCTCCCATCTCAGTAGCTTATCTCAAAACCACAAGCCTTCCTGTTATTCTGTCCTTGCCTCTAGCCCTCTTCTGCCGCCCTTGCCTAGCAACTACCTTTTAGCTTGTGTAATTGGCTCTCCAAACCCCCTACCCTCTCCCCTACTCCTCCCCCTGTGCAACTGTATATAACCTGAGCTCCCTGAAGCCTCGGGGTCTTTTGTGCACTTGAGCCCCCTCAGTACTTATAGCTTATACCATGTAACAATAAAGAAGCTTTGTGCTGATTAATTGGCCTTTGGCTCAAGTCCTTCAGTCCCCTAGCTGAGACGGCTAGGTTCCGCTTACCTCAGGTTTACACCCAGCGAGCTCGCCCCCTCTCACCCAGGGTTCTGGCCGTGAAGCAGCCCGGCTGAAGCTATCCCGGCAGGTAGGTTCCCATTTAAAGTGATTATTGGGACTATATAAAAATACTTATTTTTACATCACATGGCAAAACTTGCTATAAGTCAAAATATAATAAATTGGCAACTGGCAACATACAGCAATTTGAATATTCTTAATGTATATAAAAGTTCTAAACTCTGAGGGAGAACATAAAAAAATATTATTTCAATTGGGAAAAATGTTGAATAAACTAAAAAAAGTCACTAAAATGCCCTAACACTTCCGTAAACTGCTCAACATCACTCATGGCAGAAAAACAAATAAGAGCCTACTCAGAGAATTCATTTTTCACCCATCAGATTGGCAAAATTCAAAAGGTGGACAATATACTCTTTTGGCAAAGCTGTTGGGGAAAAAAGACATTCTCAAACAGTAACGGCAAGAATGCAAAATGATACAACCCCAATGGGACAGAAATGGTAATTTCTAACAAATCTACACATATATTTGTGTTCTGACTTAGAAATGACACTTGGAAGAATTTATTTTAAAGTTATGCTTCCAGTGAAACCAAATACTTGGGCACTGGTCAATCCTTTCAGTATTATTTATAATTGTCAAAGGCTGGGATCTAACCAAATGCTCAACATACGAGAGTCATTGAATAAACTAGAAGGTGGTGTGATGGCTCAGTGGCAGAATTCTTGCCTGCCACACCACAGATCTGGGTTCAATTTCTGGTGCCTGCCCATGCAAAAAATAAACAAACAAACAAATGAAAAAATAATGCAGAATCTTTGTTTTTCAATGGACTGAAGTAGAGTGCTTCTAGAGAATAATACTAAGGGGGAAACAAAAAGAAAACTGCATGGGCCGGCCATGGTGGCTCAGCAGGCAAAATTCTTGCATGCCATGATGGAGACCTGGCTTTGATTCCCGGTGCCTGCCCATGCAAAAAAAAAAAATGTAAACTGCAAAATCACATGCATGGGGTGGGCAATGCCTGCCATGCCAGAGACCCGGTTTAATTCCTGAAGCTTGCACATGACAAAAAAAAAAAGAAGAACATTTTTTTAGCATGCTACCTTCTGCCTAAGAAAAAAGGACTAACCAAGGAAACACCTGTATCTGCTTATGCATATCAAATGAATTATTAGGATAAGCTTTCAGACTGATGACCTTTATGAGGTGAGGAAAATGGAGTGGAAGATGGAAGAAATAGTTGATATATTCAAAAACAAATTCAGCCCTATCAGTGGCTGCAGTGGTGACCTTAAAGTTTCCCAGGCACCTCTGACCTTCCTGCAATCCTCCAGCCTACCCACGATGCTATGGTGTAACTGCCATCAACCGGCTATGCAGGGGCAGTCACCATCCCACTCATCTCTGGCTTTCCCCAAGATCTTCGGCCATCCAGTGATCATCCCACCCTCCGGCGGTCTTTAGCTTTCCCATGCACTGCACCCCTTCCCTCAATTTTCTGGCCTACACTCAACGCTCTGCCCTTGCACGATCCTCCCCCTCCCAGTGCACCGCTGGCCTTCCCGTGCATGGCGGACCTTACCCCATCTTCTGGCCACCCAGCAATTCTCCAGCTTTTCCATGATCTTCTCACCTAACCCCAGTCTTCAGGCCATCAAGTGATCCTACGACCTTCTGGCTCACCGCCCACCTTCCCGCACACTGCCAGCCTTCCCGCACACCTCTGGCCTTCCTACTATCACCCAACCTACCCAGGATCCCCCCACCTCCGGAAGCACTTCCGTCTTCTCACAATCCCTGGTTTTCCAATGCACCTCTGTCCTTCTGGCTCACCTCAGTCCTTCCTTCTCACCTCTGGCCTTCCAGAGCACTTCCACTTACCCATGATCCTCCGGCCTTCTGCACAACTTGCCCTTCCTGGGAGCTTTCAGCTTTCCCACAATCCAAAGCGCTTGGGTTTGCGACCAGGTCAGGGGCACATATAGCTCAATGTTGCAAACCAAATCAATGGGGCAGGCCGTTGATATTGGGTTCCACCCTATGAAACATCTTCCTGCAAGGGATAGGCTAAACCTACTCAAAACCAGGCCTCAGTGGAAGAGGCATAGGTAGCACAGTGGTAGAATTCTCACAGGCAATGCTGGAGACCTGGTTCCATTCAAGCAGGTGGCAAACAAACAAACAAACAAAAAACCCTCCTTGTTTGGCTAGATGTGGTACGGTATAATTGAGATTTCTTTCATTTTATTTTTTTGACAAGATTGATGCAGATTGTTCCTACTCAGCCTGCTGCTGAAGTCTTGGGGCAGGAATATCCCACCTGGCACCCCACCTCGCCTTCCCTCAATGCACTCACACAGATGTTGTGTGATACGAGTCCCTGGGCTCAGGACTCTGCTGGTCCTGTGGATCTGATCTTGGCCACTCTGGTGGGAAACCCTAGCCAGGGCCTGAGATGGAGGCTCGGGTCATACCATCCAGGGTATTACAATTTCTTATTATTTTTATCTATCCCCCACCAGACTGAGTTCCTTCATCTTTTTCTAATCTGTGCATTCCTAGCAAGATTCTGCACAAGATTGAGGATCCATGAATATGTGCCACTGAATGAACCTCAACTTTCATCCAGGAATATGCAATTTGTTAATTACAATGCTTGAGGTCCAACTGAAGCCAGTATCTTTATTATACATCCTATCTGTGGCTTATTTGAGCTTTGCAGTCGTCATCCTCCCCTTGACTATACATTGGAACAACCTGAATAACTTGTTTGAAATACAAGTTTCTACTTCCAACTCACTAGAACCTAAGTATATTGGTCTTGGGTGCAGACCTTTTTAAAGTTTCAACAGTGATTTCATTATGTAGATGAAGGTGAAAACCAGCATTTACACAGAGAGCTAGGAGCAGTTCACCATGCTTCCTGACCTGAAACACTAGGAAAGCAAGCCCATGCCATCTCCACAGCATCCTCATCATGTGACCTGAACTGTTGCCTCCCTCCAGCATACAGACTCTCAGTAGGCAGAGTGCTCTTCTCACCTCTATGCCTGAAGTCCTAAGAATGTAAGAACATAAGTGATTTCCTTGAAAATTCTCCCTGAGATAGCTAAAATTTTCAGTTATTCTGTCCCATTTTCAAATGTCTTTACTAGAAAGGTGTCCACACTGTACATTATCAGTCTCAGAATTAAGTGGTGTTCTAGAAAAATGAACTGTGCTGTCAGCTATTTTCAATTAAAAGGTACAATTATCATGCATCTAGTTGCCCACACCTAATTAAAAAATAAACCGGCTGTACTAGAAAAGACTGAGTACATATTATTGGTAAAACTCTACCTTCTCTGGATAATGCCAACATCTTTTTTATAGTTTTTAAGATTTTTTTCAATTGTGAAATACAATGTTCATACAGAAAGCAATAAAATTCTACAAATTTCTTTCTAGAGAAGAAGTCAAAACAACTTGGTGGAACCCAGGTTTTTCTCAAAGAGAATTCAACATTGTTATATTTAACACTGTTATCCCAGTGTTTCAGGTGAGTGAACAAGGCAGATCTTTGGGAAGAAGAGATACAGACATAGAGGTATAAGCAGTTACACACACACATGCACACACCTATTATAGATACATGGATGAATAAACATATATGTACACACATACATATACAATTCATACATATTTACAAATAGGTATTTCTATATAAACATTTTGTAGATATACATGCAAAATGTATGCACACAGATACTCTTTCTGTGATGCTGAAAAGATTCTTTGGAAAATGAGGCTTTTTGGTGGGCTTCTTCAGGGAAGGAAATTTTATATAGCAAAATAAGGAATTAACATCTTTTATCCTACCCTAAGAGTCCCTAAAATGAGATTATTTCAATCTGAAGGTGACAAGCCTAGTCTCACACCTTGGATCTGATGTTAAATTCTGGACAAAAAGGAGGACAAGAAACAGGATAGAAGACAGCAGTGGAGAGAGATAAAGATAAGAGAGCCACAAAAAACCACATTATAAAGAAGTTAGCTGTAGCTTTCTTTGGCCTGCAGCTAAAATTATGTGCCCTCCTCTTGGTATCAAAAAACAACTTTGAGTACAATTGTAGGAGCCAAGGGTTAAAACAAGACCCACAGAATTTGTTGGGAGCAGCAGGCATCAGGGTGGTGGTGGCAGTAAACTGTGGAGATTGTTATATTGAGCAGTCTGGGAGGAAGAGAAGGTTTACCCCAAATGGTTATGTCAAGTATGAAGGAATAGAGCACTGAAAATTAATCACTCTGATGCCTCAAGAAATGCATGCATGCCTTTTGTCACTCTGTTAGTATATGGGCTGGATCTGATTAAGAATTAAGTTGTATGTTGTCTGTTATTGCTGATCTTCAACCCCCGATCCCATCTGCCTTTCTTTCTCATCATTCCTTAATATCCTTCGAGCTCTGGTCCCGTAGGAAGCAATATACAATGACATTCAGTGGTAGAATTCTCATCTACCATGAAGGAGACCCCAATAGGATTCCCAGCCAAGAATTTCCCACCCCCCCTAATTTTTTTCAATATACAATGCTACAATAATGGGATACTCATGTGGAAAAAGAATGGAATGTCACCCCTAACATACAGTATACAAAAAAAGTAAATATGTGTCATGGCAAATTTACAGAAAAACATTTCTATCTTAATTTACACTCCTTTACTCTTTTCCATTTGCTTACATCATAAGGGAGAGGTAAGACTAAAAAGCAGTGAGACAGAAAACCACAAATCCCCACCTGAAAATCACTCTTATTACTTTCTGAAATCCTAATGATTATTCCACAAACTTGTACTGTATTCTGAGCACGATGCTGATCAATGAAAATAACAAGATGATAGAAGACAAGGCTTGTTCCTCTGAAGTTTACAATCAAGTGAGGAGATGAACAAATCAACTAGCTCAGTCCACACACAACTTGGGGTGTACAGCCACCACACTACCATCAAGATGGTGCCAAATGCTACTTATCATCAATAAAGTGTGAAGTGTTCTTATCACATCCAGACTGAAGTGAATAATAAATGAGTATGTGTACCCCACACAAGCTGAACGAAGAGGATACAAGGTGCTACTGGTAATCTGCTCTGCCTCTCATGACACCAAAATACCATTAACAATTCTACTTTGGAATTTACACAAACCATCTATTCAGACAGCTCAACTACACAGAGAAAGTGGCTTTCTGCTATGATAGAGACAAAGGTCATGGGCATTCTCTATGTGTCTATAGCAATTTCATTCATTGCATTGGCAAAATGCATCTTTAAAAAAATATCATGCCATTAATTGACTTCAATCCAGATTTTTCAGTCTGCCTTTATTTCTGGTAAAATTTATCAAATAAGTACACTTAAAAAAGTCTGATCCAAAAATGCAGACATTTATAAAGACAAAGCAGTGATGATGTGGAATGGATGGTCTTTGTATACTGTGACCCCTGGCTCTAAAGGCACTCAGGAGGAAGCTGGATATTGAACTGGAAATGTGTTAAAGATTAATTAAAGATTTATTTAATTTATTAAGGGATGCTTTCAAGTTTGAAATGTTGTTATTGGGTAAATAACATAGTTAAATATGAAATATATAATAAAAGTTAAAGTATTAAATATTAAAAATATTTCTTCTTACTAAATCAAAGTGTACATTCAAAGTTAGAGAACAAAGTTCACAGTCAGAAATGCCAGAAATGAGTTGTCAGAAAAATGATAGGTCAGTATAATCTCAGGAAAGTTACCTGGGTGAGTTTCAAGCATGGAAAACTTAAGCAAATGAGGTGTATTCACCATTACAGAGCATAAGCACATCAGCCTTCTATCCTAGATTAGGTATGACATGAAAGGAAGAGAATATGTAGAGAGGAAAGACTCTTAGTCCATGATCATCTGAAATAAGTTGACACTCATCTTTCTCTGATAAAAAAATGTTGCTTTGACATGCAACTTCTCTGTGAACTAGAAATAAATAGCAACCCACAACCTTATGTAGAACTGAATATTCTTCACACAAGATGTCACCATAATTTTTCATATCTGTATCAATTTATTCAAAACATGAGTGAATAAATGAACCCTCAAGTTATCCTTTGACTTCTGAGGAAATTTCTCTGTAACTTTTTCATTGCATTTATCACTTCTGCATTTCTTAGTGTATAGATGATTAGGTTGTAAAAGTGTATTCCTATGGTATAAAATATTGCTACTATCTTGTCCATGGGTAAAATGGTTGGGGGATGTGTATACATGAATACACACAGACCAAAGTATAAGATGACTACAATGATGTGGGAGGTATAAGTCAATAAGGCCTATTTTCTTCCTTTCTGCACTGTGGTGTCTCAGAAAATGCAAGATGACAATGAGATTATCAGTAACAAGGAACTGCTTGAGCAAATGTCCCCACTATTATAAATAACCAATATGTGATCCATGCAGGCAAGTTCCAACAGGAACTGTAAACCACAATGATAATGATCAATCAGATTGGGTCCACAAAGAGGCAATCTCAAGGACTTTATTTAGATTTCAGAAATTCACTGTCAATATTAGGAATAATGTATTACAGATGAGAAAATATCCATCGATAACTTATGTCCCTGATTTTTCCCATTTCTTGAACCAGGTAATCCATTCGTTAATGATCATTTTAGTAAAATTCTGAACATTCAATGCAGGTTTACTTAAATATTTGAAAGGATCTTCCTCAATAAAACCTACATGCACACATATAAACAGACTATAAATTTAAGATTTTAGTTTACCAAGGAATTGATGTCTGATAATGAGAGAAAATAGCAGGGTGAACAAACATCCAGAAAGCCTATCAGTATAGACACATTATTATGCCTATACTGAGTAAATTTCTTTTTATTTTACCTCTCAATTCTTGCCAGTTGTTTTCCATTCTAAAAAGCCAATCTTCCATTCCACTTTGTACCTTCTTCCATATCATGTTTTCCACAGTAAAATTCTCCATTTTCATTATTTTGGGGAGGCTGTCATCATAATTTCTTATGATACAATGAGACACTGAGACTATGTAGTTTATGAAAATGAGCTGGGGGACATTTGCCCAAAATCAGAACTTGTTTTCAAATTTCAGGTCTATAGTTTAAATACCAAGATTCAGAAATGAGCTCAGGAGGTCCCAAATCAGAGCTAAGTTTTCAATAGAATTTTTGTCTTCTATAAATATTAATAAAGGGAAGAGCATAAAAGAAAAACTGAGCTTATATTTATTTTTTGTATGCCAGACACTGGGAAATAGTTCTATATACAATATCACATTTATGTGCACATTTATGTACTGTATTCTGTACATTATCAAACAATGGCATATTCAAAGGCAAAATTAATGTCAGAAGAGTAAGACATATTTACAGCAGTGAGGCATAATTTCTTCAAATGTAAGTAGATTTAATCAGTTGTTATTAAAAATATGAGAACACAAGTAACACAAAAATTAAAGGCAAAAGAACTAATTTTACAAGTTCCTGTTCCTTATCAAAAGAATTAAATTTATGAAAATATACTCAATTTCATTAATAGATAAATACACTGAAATAAAAATCCCAATTAAGTTATTTTCACCTATAATATTAAGAAAATTATTTTAGTCCGGAGAAGATGGCGGCTTAGTAAGACGCATGGATCTTAGTTTCTTCTCCAGGACAGCTACTAGGGGAGTAGAAACGATACAGAACAGCGCCCAAAGCCACAACAGAGATAAAAAAGACAGTGTACCCCATCCTGGAACGGCTGGCTGGCTGAGAGAAGCCGATCGGGTGAGATCGCCGAGGCACGTGGGCTTCACTGGGCGGGGCGGCAAGCGGCCGGAGTTACTCCCTTCCCCCTTCCCGGGCCGGCTGGGAGAATTGAAGACGTGGTCCCCTGAAACCGTGGCGGCTGGCGCCCACACCACGCACGGCCCCCCGGACCAACTGAGAGAATTGGATCGGAAATCCCCAGGCCGCGGAGAACAGAGACGGGTGGGGGAGGCCCCTTCCAAACCCATGACTCCCCGGGAACGTGCACTCTCCCGGGCGGGCCGCTGCCGATGGTACCCTCCCACCACGCTTGTCGCCCGGGCCGACTAGGAAATTCGGACGGGCGCTTTCCCGGGATGCGGTGGCCAGCAACCCTCCCCGCGTTCAGACCCCGGGCCGGCTCGAACACTTCCAAGCCGCTTCGGCTAGTGAACCTCCCGGACTGCAAGAGTTTTCCAAAGTTAAAGGTCCCACAGCACCTTTTACTGGTGGGACCCGCAGACAAACATGTGCCACGAGTGCCACCTACTGGGCAGGATAAGAAAAACAGAACCCAGAGATTTCACAGAAAAATCTTCCAATCTTTTGGATCCAATACCCAGGGAAATCTGTCTAAATGTGCAGATGCCAACAGAAGATAATGGATCATGCTCAAATAATTGAAAATATGGCCCAGTCAAAGGAACAAACCAATAGTTCAAATGAGATACAGGAGCTGAGACAACTAATGCTGAATATACGAACAGAAATGGAAAACCTCTTCAAAAACGAAATCGAAAAATTGAGGGAGGACATGAAGAAGACATGGGCTGAACATAAAGAAGAAATAGAAAAACTGAAAAAACAAATCACAGAACTTATGGAAGTGAAGGACAAAGTAGAAAAGATAGAAAAAACAATGGATACCAACAATGATAGATTCAAAGAGACAGCAGATAGAATTAGTGATTTGGAGGATAGAACATCTGAATTCCAAAAACAACAGAAACTATCGGGAAAAGAATGGAAAAATTTGAACAGGGTATCAGGGAACTCAAAGACAATATGAACCGCACAAATATACGTGTTGTGGGTGTCCCAGAAGGAGAAGAGAAGGGAAAAGAGGGAGAAAAACTAATGGAAGAAATTTTCACTGAAAATTTCCCAACTCTTATGAAAGACCTAAAAATACAGATCCAAGAAGTGCAGTGCATCCCAAAGAGATTAGACCCAAATAGGCATTCTCCAAGACACTTACTAGTTAGAATGTCAGAGGTCAAAGAGAAAGAGAGGATCTTGAAAGCAGCAAGAGAAAAACAATCCATCACATACAAGGGAAACCCAATAAGACTATGTGTAGATTTCTCAGCAGAAACCATGGAGGCTAGAAGACAGTGGGATGATATATTTAAATTACTAAAAGAGAAAAACTGCCAACCAAGACTCCTATATCCAGCAAAATTGTCCTTCAAAAATGAGGGAGAAATTAAAACATTTTCAGACAAAAAGTCACTGAGAGAATTTGTGACCAAGAGACCAGCTCTGCAAGAAATACTAAAGGGAGCACTAGAGTCAGAACCGAAAAGACAGAAGAGAGAGGTATGGAGAAGAGTGTAGAAAGAAGGAAAGTCAGATATGATATATATAATACAAAAGGCAAAATGGTAGAGGAAAATATTATCCAAACAGTAATAACACTAAATGTTAATGGACTGAATTCCCCAATCAAAAGACATAGATTGGCAGAATGGATTAAAAAACAGGATCCTTCTATATGCTGTCTACAGGAAACACATCTTAGACCCAAAGATAAACATAGGTTGAAAGTGAAAGGTTGGGAAAAGATATTTCATGCAAATAACAACCAGAAAAGAGCAGGAGTGGCTATACTAATATCCAACAAGTTAGACTTCAAATGTAAAACAGTTAAAAGAGACAAAGAAGGACACTATATACTAATAAAAAGAACAATTAAACAAGAAGACATAACAATCATAAATATTTACGCACAAACCAGAATGCCCCAAAATACGTGATTAATACACTGCAAACACTGAAAAAGGAAATAGACACAAATACCATAATAGTTGAAGACTTCAATTCCCCACTCTCATCAATGGACAGAACGTCTAGACAGAGGATCAATAAAGAAATAGAGAATCTGAATATTACTATAAAGGAGCTAGACTTAACAGACATTTATAGGACATTACATCCCACAACAGCAGGATACACCTTTTTCTCAAGTGCTCATGGATCATTCTCAAAGATAGACCATATGCTGGGTCACAAAGCAAGTCTTAACAAATTTAAAAGGATTGAAATCATACACAACACTTTCTCGGATCATAAAGGAATGAAGTTGGAAATCAATAATAGGCAGAATGCCAGAAAATTCACAAATACCTGGAGGCTCAACAACAAACTCTTAAACAACGAGTGGGTCAAAGAAGAAATTGCCAAAGAAATTAGTAAATACCTCGAGACGAATGAAAATGAAAACACAACATATCAAAACTTATGGGATGCAGCAAAGGCAGTGCTAAGAGGGAAATTTATTGCCCTAAATGCCTATATCAGAAAAGAAGAAAAGGCAAAAATGCAGGAATTAACTGTTCAATTGGAAGAACTGGAGAAAGAACAGCAAACTAATCCCAAAGCAAGCAAAAGGAAAGAAATAACAAAGATCAGAGCAGAAATAAATGAAATTGAAAATATGAAAACAGTAGAGAAAATCAATAAGACCAGAAGTTGGTTCTATGAGAAAATCAATAAGATTGATGGGCCCCTATCAAGATTGACAAAAAGAAGAAGAGAGAGGATGCAAATACATAAGATCAGAAATGGAAGAGGAGACATAACTACTGACCTCACAGAAATAAAGGAGGTAATAACAGAATACTATGAACAACTTTACACTAATAAATACAACAATTTAGATGAAATGGACGGGTTCCTGAAAAGACATGAACAACCAACTTTGACTCAAGAAGACATAGATGACCTCAACAAACCAATCACAAGTAAAGAAATTGAATTAGTCATTCAAAAGCTTTCTAAAAAGAAAAGTCGAGGACCAGATGGCTTCACATGTGAATTCTACCAAACGTTCCAGAAAGAATTAGTACCAATTCTCCTCAAACTCTTCAAAAAAATCGAAGTGGAGGGAAAACTACCTAATTCATTCTATGAAGCCAACATCACCCTCATACCAAAACCAGGCAAAGATATTACAAAAAAAGAAAACTACAGACCAATCTCTCTAATGAATACAGATGCAAAAATCCTCAATAAAATTCTAGCAAATCATATCCAACAACACATTAAAAGAATTATACATCATGACCAAGTAGGATTCATCCCAGGTATGCAAGGATGGTTCAACATAAGAAAATCAATTAATGTAATACACCATATCAACAAATGAAAGCAGAAAAATCACATGATCATCTCAATTGATGCAGAGAAGGCATTCGACAAGATTCAACATCCTTTCCTGTTGAAAACACTTCAAAAGATAGGAATACAAGGGAACTTCCTTAAAATGATAGAGGGAATATATGAAAAACCCACAGCTAATATCATCCTCAATGGGGAAAAATTGAAAACTTTCCCCCTAAGATCAGGAACAAGACAAGGATGTCCACTATCACCACTATTATTCAACATTGTGTTGGAGGTTCTAGCCAGAGCAATTAGACAAGAAAAAGAAATACAAGGCATCAAAATTGGAAAGGAAGAAGTAAAACTATCACTGTTTGCAGACGATATGATACTATATGTCGAAAACCCGGAAAAATCCACAACAAAACTACTAGAGCTAATAAATGAGTACAGCAAAGTAGCAGGTTACAAGATCAACATTCAAAAATCTGTAGCGTTTCTATACACTAGCAATGAACAAGCTGAGGGGGAAATCAAGAAACGAATCCCATTTACAATTGCAACTAAAAGAATAAAATACCCAGGAATAAATTTAACTAAAGAGAAAAAAAACCTATATAAAGAAAACTACAAAAAACTGCTAAAAGAAATCACAGAAGACCTAAATAGATGGAAGGACATACCGTGTTCATGGATTGGAAGACTGAATATAGTTAAGATGTCAATCCTACCTAAATTGATTTACAGATTCAATGCAATACCAATCAAAATCCCAACAACTTATTTTTCAGAAATAGAAAAACCAATAAGCAAATTTATCTGGAAGGGCAGGGTGCCCCGAATTGCTAAAAACATCTTGAGGAAAAAAAACGAAGCTGGAGGTCTAGTGATGCCGGGCTTTAAGGCATATTATGAAGCCACAGTGGTCAAAACAGCATGGTATTGGCATAAAGATAGATATATCGACCAATGGAATCGAATAGAGTGCTCAGATATAGACCCTCTCATCTATGGACATTTGATCTTTGATAAGGCAGTCAAGCCAACTCACCTGGGACAGAATAGTCTCTTCAATAAATGGTGCCTAGAGAACTGGATATCCATATGCAAAAGAATGAAAGAAGACCCATCTCTCACACCCTATACAAAAGTTAACTCAAAATGGATCAAAGATCTAATCATTAGGTCTAGACCATAAAACAGTTAGAGGAAAATGTAGGGAGATATCTTATGGATCTTACAAGTGGAGGCGGTTTTATGGACCTTAAACCTAAAGCAAGAACACTGAAGAAGGAAATAAATAAATGGGAGCTCCTCAAAATTAAACACTTTTGTGCATCAAAGAACTTCATCAAGAAAGTAGAAAGACAGCCTACACAATGGGAGACAATATTTGGAAGTGATATATCAGATAAAGGTCTAGTATCCAGGATTTATAAAGAGATTGTTCATCTCAACAACAGAAAGACAGCCAACCCAATTACAAAATGGGAAAAAGACTTGAACAGACACCTATCAGAAGAGGAAATAGAAATGGCCAAAAGGCACATGAAGAGATGCTCAATGTCCCTGGCCATTAGAGAAATGCAAATCAAAACCACAATGAGATATCATCTCACACCCACCAGAATGGCCATTATCAACAAAACAGAAAATGACAAGTGCTGGAGAGGATGCGGAGAAAGAGGCACACTTATCCACTGTTGGTGGGAATGTCAAATGGTGCAACCACTGTGGAAGGCAGTTTGGCAGTTCCTCAAAAAGCTGAATATAGAATTGCCATACGACCCAGCAATACCATTGCTGGGAATATACTCAAAGGACTTAAGGTCAAAGACACAAACGGACATTTGCACACCAATGTTTATAGCAGCGTTATTTACAATTGCAAAGAGATGGAAACAGCCGAAATCTCCATCAACAGAAGAGTGGCTAAACAAACTGTGGTATATACATACGATGGAATACTATGCAGCTTTAAGACAGGATAAACTTATGAAGCATGTAATAACATGGATGGACCTAGAGAACATTATGCTGAGTGAGTCTAGCCAAAAACTAAAGGACAAATACTGTATGGTCCCACTGATGTGAACAGACATTCAAGAATAAATTTGGAATATGTCATTGGTAACAGAGTCCAGCAGGAGGTAGAAACAGGGTAAGATAATGGGCAATTGGAGTTGAAGGGATACAGACTGTGCAACAGGACTAGATACAAGAACTCAAAAATGGACAGCACAATAATACCTAATTGTAAAGTAATCTTGTTAAAACACTGAATGAAGCTGCATCTGAGCTATAGGTTTTTGTTTTGTTTTGTTTTGACTTTACTATTATTACTTTTATTTTTGTCTCTATATTAACATTCTATATCTTTTTCGGTTATGTTGCTAGTTCTTCTAAACCGATGCAAATGTACTAAGAAATGATGATCATGCAGCTATGTGATGATGTTAAGAATTACTGATTGCATATGTAGAATGGTATGATTTCTAAATGTTGGGTTAATTTCTTTTTGTCCGTTAATTAAAAAAAAAAAAGAGAAGGGGTAATTGGAGCTGAAGGGATACAGACTGTACAATGGGACTGGATATAAAAACTCAGAAATGGACAGCACAATACTACCCAATTGTAATGCAATTATGTTAAAACACTGAATGAAGCTGCATGTGAGGTATAGGTTTTTTGTTTTTTTTTCTTTCTATTAATGTTTTAATTCTTATTCTGTTGTCTTTTTATTTCTTTTTCTAAATCGATGCAAATGTACTAAGAAATGATGAATATGCAACTATGTGATGTTATTAAGAATTACTGATTGTACATGTAGAATGGAATGATTTCTAATTGTTTTGTTAATTCTTTTTTTAATTAATAAAAAAAACTATAAAAAAAAGAAGCAAAAAAAAAGAAAATTATTTTAATGGATATTTTAGCATGTTGTATTGGCAAAAGCATGGAAAACTATCTGTCTCATTTATTTAGATAGGAATTTAACTGGGAGTGATTTTCAACATCTATAATATTATACCACTCCACTGTCATTAACTATATGCACTCTTGGAAGTTTTTCTAAAGTAGTTTTTGTCAAAGTGCTTCAGCAAAAATAAATTGAAGACTGTTTGCAGTATCTATTAATTAATTATTTATGTAGAGAGAGAGAGAGAGAAAGAGATATGGTAGTATCATATAGGCTATGATAGGGATAATAGATAGCTTATTTTTTTGCAGTGAAGGTTTTCAATTGGTTATTAAAGATATTTCTTGACTAGAATAAAAGAAAAAGGCCATCCAGTGCACAGATCATGATTTCTTTAACCATCATCAAATAAAGGACACAGAATCCTGGATGATTTGTACCCTTCTAGGGTTGTGCAAAGAATATAAAAGATGAACTGAGGCATATTTGAGTGCCAGAAACTAAGAAATAACTGTAAACAAAAGGCAAAATACACACACACACACACACACACACACACAAACACACACACAGAGAGAAAACAGAATCAATAATGAACAGAACACATACATGCACAGGTCCAATGAAGTGAAAATAGCAAACAGACACAGAAGCCAAACAAACAGGTCTCAAGGCTGAAGCTGGAAAAACATGAGAAACAAAATAAATGGCAGAATATTGAACTTAGATACTATGAAATTAATATATCTTAGTCCATACATAAGTGATTCAAGAAATGTTTTGGTTCATAAATGGTACAAAGATGAAATGAACCCTGATTAACATCCAAATAATCTCTGGAGCTGATAAATATTCTTGATCTAGTGGGAAGGAAAGGGTTCACTCCAACAAAGATGATACTATGATCAATGGCATGCAAATCCCTTGGTTTAGCTTTCATCAGAAATGGAGTGTCAACTTTTCTCGTGGACTTTACAGTTCAGTGGCAAACTCAACTTTCTCCACAACTTGGGATTCTAGTTCCCCTTTCTTCTCTTCCGTGCAGACGTCCATCTTCCCACTTGCATTCTCTGCCTTATTTTGGAAACTCAAATCGACAAAAGCTTACTCATTCTCCTAGTCACCATGTAAGGCAACAACTTATTTCAAAATACTCAAGTATCTGACAACATCATGTGTTAGAAGAACTATAGTAATTTCAATGTATTAGTACTGTATTAGTTAGGGTTCTCTAGAGAAACAGAATCAACAGGGAACACTTACAAATATAAAATTTATAAAAGTGTCTCATGTGGCCATGGGAATGCAGAGTCCAAAATCCGCAGGGCAGGCTGTGAAGCCAATGATTTTGATGGAAAGTCTGAATGAACTCCACAGGGAGACTCACCAGCCGAAGCAGGAAGAGAGCCTGTTTCTTCTGAATCCTCCTTAAAAGGTTTCCATTGATTAGATTGAGCATCACTCATTGCAGAAGACACTCCCCTTTGGCTGATTGCAAGTGGAATCAGCTGTGGATGCAGCTGATGTGATCATGATTTAATTCTATGAAATGTCCTCATCACAACAGATGGGCCTGCACTTGCCCAACCAGACAAACAAGTGCCACCACTTGGCCAAGTTGACACCTGAACCTGACCATGATAACTATTAAACATATTATTACTAAACAGAGTATGGCAGTTAATGTGGCTAAACAGGTATTTGGGAATCAGATTATGAGAAGTGAGGTATTTCATGCTAAGGAGTTTAAATCCCACTGCATTTTGTGGGATATAAAATATTACCAAAGGGTTTTAACTAGGATGAAAATATAGTAGATTGAGGTAATGTGGTCAAAGGTAACATAGAATGAATAATCAGCATGTATTTTAAGCTCCTCATAAGAGAAAATAAGTCTGAACAACTGAAACTATTTATAAAACAGGAAAAGGGAAACTGAAAAATGATTTCTAAGAATATTTAGGAGATAAAATCTTCTGGATATGGGGATTGTATGCAGATAAATTGGAATGTTTATTAAAGAATACCCCTTAGTTTTCTGGGAAGAGATATTTTATATACAATTATCAATATTAGTTTTGAACATCTTGAATATGAGTCAAGTAGAAAAATCCAACACAGAGCCTAAACCATAAATAAAAAATGTGTTGATTCATGTATGTGTGTATATATATACATATATATTGCTTTTTCAATAAAGGTACAAAGGCAATTCATTCTATAGAAAAAGGATAGTCTTTTACAACAAGTATTGCTTTAGTGGTTAGCTATTCATGTGTAAAAATAACTTTAAGTTCCTTAAATGAAGGAATGATTATTGATGAAGGACAATAACAAAGTACTGAAGTACTTTACCCTATACAAAAATTGCATTGAAATGGATTATAGATGTAAATGTTGCATAGGAGAAAATATTTCTGATATTGGATCAGGCAACAATTTCTTAGCTATGACTCCCAAATCATAATCTATAAATAATGTAAATTGGATGATATCAAATTCAGAACTTCTTTGAAAGAACTGAAGTAATTTAAAAAGAAAAACCCACAGGCTAAAGAAATGTGTAAAAGACTTGAACAGATATTTCACTGAAGATATATTGATAGCAGTTAAGAACATGAGAAGATGTTCAGTATCATCAGTCATTAAGGGAATTTAAATGAAAACTTCAATGTGCTGCCACTACATACATATTAGAGTTTCTAAATTTAAAAATCCATTGATTCCAAGGATTCTATGTAGTTCACTGCTGATGGAAATAAGAAATTATGAAAACTATTTGGGAAATACTTTAGCAATAGAATAAACAGAAATTCTATAAAAGTCCTAGGGACTCAGTCTTCTTTAAAATCATTGTAAATTGTGTTTTAAAACAGAATTAAAATTCTGTTTAAATCATGGTTTTGGTTATTTGTTGCTGACACAAAGGCATGTAATTGATTTTTTTACATTAATTTCATTGTTGATTAACATAGTGATTACTACGTTGCTCTACCTATTATTATTTATATTAACATCAATAGAACTTTTTGGTTTTCTGCATTAATGATTATGCCATCTATAAATAAGGCTATTTGCACTACCTCCTATAATTTCTTTGTACTAATTTTTTTACTCTCTGTGTTTATTAGGACCTGCTTTATAATATGGTGTCAGCACCTTTCTTAGGTTCTAAATTTTAAAGGGAATGTGTCTACCTTATTTCCTTTAAGATAATATTTTCTGTAAGGTGTATTAAATATTATTTTTAGTGATAAGCCAGATCCACTATATTCTTAATATACTAAAAATTTTAATGTGAAATTATGTAAGTTCATCACCTGATTTTTCTGTATTACTAAAAAATTGATTTTTCACTTTACACTTCTGATTTTGTAGATAAAATTCTTCAGGATTCTAGTAGTAAACCTAGAATATCTGGGATAAAATTAACTTGGTATTGTACAATTAATTAATTTTTAGACACAAAGTAAGAGTAATTTTCCTGTTATTTTGTTAATACATTTTAAAGACTCAATTTTGGAAAGAAAAGGACCAATAATTAGCTTTCTTTTTTAAACTATAATCTGGTAACATTAATCAATGATATTTTGCTTTTTGCTCTTGTACAGAAGGGTCAAAAACAGAATATTCTATTTTTTTGAAAATGTAGCCCCATTTGGGGCTGATATTTCCTATATGGGATTATTTTTAATTAATTCTGTTTCTTGCTGGTTATATACTATGCAGGTTTTGTAATTCCATCAAGCTAGTTTTGGTAATAGTTTTTCTTAGAAATATATCTTCTTTGCCCACATTTAAAAAAATTGATGTTTAGTTGATAATGTTCCATAGTTTTCCTTCTTTTTTTAATAAAATTCATTTTTACAGTATACCTAGATTTTAGAAAAATTGCACAAAAATTGCATGGAGTTTCCATGCACCACTACCTCCCTAACACACACCATACACTCCACACACTTAATTTCCCCTTTTATGAACATTTTGCATCATTGCAGTAATTTTTAACAAGTGATGAACCAGTATTATTTATAATTTATTACTAACTAAAGTTTATAATTCACATCAGAATAGAATTCTTGTGTTGTACAGTTCTATGGGTTTTGATAAATATGCAATATCATGAATCCTCTATTATGCTATCATCCAGAATAGTTTTCTCACCTTAAAAATCCCCTGTGATTGACCACTTAATCCCTCCTTCTCTCATCAAGAACCTATGGCACACACTCATCATTTTCTGGATTCTATAGTTTTGCCTTTTCCAGAATGTCAGACAATATATAGGCTTTTCAGACTAATTTCTTTCTCTTAGCATTGTGTATTTACATTTCCTCCTAACTTTTTTAGGCATGATAGCTCATGAATATATCACAGTCTGTACATTCACCTGTAGAAAGGCACCATAACTAGTTCAAATTTTTGACAATTGTGAGTAAAATGTCTATAAACATTTCTGTGAAGATTTTTGCGTGGGCATACATTTTCAACTACGTTGAGTAAATAAATGTGTCATTGCTGGATTATATAGCAGGCCTATCTACAGTTTGCAAGCAACTTCCAAATTCTCTTCTAAAGTGTCTGTATGATTTTACATCCTATCAACAATGATTGAGACTTCCTCATTCTCCACATCCTTGCCAGCATTTGATTTATTTTATTTTATCCATTCTAATAAGAGTATACTGGTATCATATGGTTACTTTAATTTGAAAAACAATATTGTTGATGGTGAAATTTTTTCATGTCCATATTTGCCATCTGTATATTTTTGGGTGAGGTCTCTGTTTGGAGTGTTTTCTTACTGTTGAGTATTAAGAGTTTTTAAGACATCTAAACTCTTTTAACGCTTCCTTCTATATTCTGCATACAAGTCATTAGGTAGGTATTAATTTTGAAAATACTTTCTCCCATTCGGTAGCTTGCTTTTAATTTGTAAGTAGGACTTTTTGGATGAGGTGTGGCCCAATTCAATCATGATAGGAATTAAAGCTATTACTGAAGGACTTGTAGGGAAATTTGCAAAGAGAGAAAGTGAAAGGAAGCACCAAAAAATATACAGATGACAAATAAAATAGTCAGTTTAAGTAAGGAAATGCACCCGAATGGGGTTGGAGCATAGAAAAGTTGAACAAATTTAAAAATCAATCTTCTTTTTCTTAGTAGTACAGCAGAATTTAGTCAGACTTTAAAGTTTCATAGGCTCACTATTACTGATATTGATGTCTAAATAAGTTGCTCATTAACTTTTTATTATAAGTACAATATCTTTTCATGAAAGAATGTTTGGCTGGGTGTTTGCTAAATGTGTTTAAGTTACTTGAATTGTTAAATCTAATATGCAGCATACCATATATGTATATATAGATATATAATTTTCAGGTTAATATATTCAATTTGAAAACTATCAGTGCAGTTCTTATTTAAATTTTTTGGCTATTTCTATAGATGGCACAATGTTTGTTGTTAACAAGATCATCCCATAGGAAGTGGATTAAGATGTCATTTAAAAATAAGGATAATTTACTGAAGTGTCTCTGACAATCTGGTTTATCAGGCAGCAAGAAATATATAATATTGAACAAATATTTCTTTATTCACAAATAGAAAATAGAAATTTTGGAACACACAGGTTATTTAAGTGAACTTATTTTTTTGCGTGATTTTTCAGTTTGGTTCTTATTTAAGTTTTTTGGCTTTTTTTCCTTATGGCACAATGTTTATTACTAACAAGATCATTTCAGAGGCAGTAGATCAAGACATCATTTAAAAATAAGGATAATTTACTGAAATGTCTCTGCTAATCTGGTTTATTAGGCAACAAAAATATATAATATTGAACAAATATTTCTTTATTCACAAATGGAAAATGGAAATTTTAGAACACATAGGTTATTTAAGTGAGCTTTTGTTTTTGTGTAATTTTTGGAAATGTAAAAATACCTTGGATTATTAAGCAAGATATACAATATGCATGGTTTCTTGAATTTAGTTTAAACATTTAAAAAATATTTATAAAGAATCAAATGCATAGAAAATATGTTACATTCACTTAGAGGCCAAAAATAATAAAAAACAAAACAAAACAAAACTCTAAATAAAACAAAATAAAAAGGCTTTTTGGATAATGTAAACTTTGTATATAAACACAAAATATGCATGGACTATTTCTACCAATAAATAGTGCAACAAATAAAAAAAATTAAACAAATCAGGTGTATTGACATTACAGTGCATAAGTGAATCAACATTCCACCCTAGATTAAATGTGATCTGAGAGGCAGAGAATCTGTCAATAGGAAAGACTTTTAGTTCATAATTTTCTATATTAAGCTGACACTCATCTTTCTCTGATAAAAGAAATGTTGCCTTGATGTTCAACTTTTCTGTGAACTAGAAATAAATATCAACCACAACTTTATATATAACTGCATTTTTTTGCACAATAATGATGCTGTCATTTTGAATTATGTATCAATTTATTCAAAACATGAGTGAGTAAGTAAATGAACCCTCAAGTCATCCT
Source organism: Tamandua tetradactyla (assembly GCF_023851605.1). Classification (NCBI taxonomy): domain Eukaryota; kingdom Metazoa; phylum Chordata; class Mammalia; order Pilosa; family Myrmecophagidae; genus Tamandua; species Tamandua tetradactyla. The sequence goes on along the minus strand of NC_135335.1, from coordinate 23,614,856 downwards.
TTGACTTCTGAGGTAATCTTAATACTCCATAACTTTTTCATGGCATTTTTCACTTCTGCATTTCTTAGTGTGTAGATGAGTGGATTAAAAAAGGGTATTCCAATGGTATAGAATATTGTTACTATCTTGTCCATGGGTAACGTGGTCGGGGGACGAGTATACATGAATGCACATGGACCAAAGGATAAGATGACGACAATGATGTGGGAGGTACAAGTTTGTAAGGCTTTTTTCTTCCCTTCTTCACTGTGGTTTCTCAGAGAATGCAAGATGACAATGTATGAGAATATCAGAAACAAGAAACTACTTGAGCAAAGGGCCCCACTATTGGAAACAAACAGTAGGTTGATCACATAAGTGTCCATACAGGCAAGTTTCAACAAGGGCTGTAAATCACAGCAATAATGATCAATCACGTTGGATCCACAGAAAGGCAATCTCATGGCCAGGGCAATCTGAGCCATAGAATGTATGAAAGACCCTATCCAGGCAAGAATAATCAAGATGATGCAGACCTGCCTTCTCATGATGGTTGCATAGTGTAAGGGCTTACAGATGGCCACATACCGATCAACAGCCATGAAGATGAGGGCAAAGATCTCCATGCAGCCAAATAGATGCAGTGCAAAGACTTGAGTCAGGCATTCATTGTAGGATATGATTTTCCTGGAAGTCAGAACATCCACAAGTAGTCTAGGGGCTGTGGAAGTTGAAAAGCAGACATCGGCAAAGGACAAAAAAAATAAGAAGAAGTACATGGGGCTTCCAAGTGTCTGGCTGAACTTGATGGTCACAATAATGAGCAAATTCCCCACCACCGTTCCCATATAGAAAATTAAGAAGATTAAAAACACCACTTTCTGCCTCAAAGGATCCTGTGTCAATCCTAACAGTATGAATTCAGTTACACTGTTATTTTGCTGCATTGTTTCAGTCAATCTGGGGAAAGTACTGGTTAGAAACAGTTAATCTGCACAGAGAAAAGAAATAATTTTATAAATGAGCACATTTGTAGCCTGAATAAAAGCTTGAAAATTGAACTTCCTCCCTTAATGATGGATAATCACTTATCCATCTGTATTGATTTCTTCTGAATGAATTCCAATTCATAAAACTTATCCAAACCATTTACCTGGTGACATAGGAGCATCCAGTAGCAAAATAATGAAAATTAATGACTCTTCAGACATAATAAACTTTAATTTTTTGAATTTGCCATGAGTATATAATTTCCTGATCTGAATGTCTATCTTTAGTTTTCAGAAATTCCCTATCAGTATTAGGAATATTGTGCTACAAAGATAGAAAATATCCATCCATAACTCACTTCAATGAGTTTTCACCTTTCTTGATCCTGGAAATCCATTCATTAAATATTTATTTTTCTAGTAAAATTCTGAACCTTCGGTGAATGCATATCTAAACACTTGAAAGGGTCTTCCTTAAGAAAACCTACATGCAAGCACACACACATACACACAGAGGCTACAAACCTAAGATTTTAGCTTACCAAGGATTTGGCATCTGATAATGAGAGAAAAATAGTACAGTGGACACCAAATCAGCAAGGCTGTAGACCTGGTGGCTTCCAGTTTTAAATTCAACCTTTCATTCAACTATGTGCTTTTTTCCATACCATGTTGTTCCTCAGGAAAATTATTGTTCTTATTCATTGCTTTTGTGACACTGTCATTATCATTTTTAAATATACAATGAGGCATTGAAACTATCTGTAGTTAAGGTAAAAGAAAGGAGGGTCAAATACCCTAAACAGAACAGCTTTTCATATTTACAACACAAAAGCATCATTTTTTCAAATATCAATAGGTTTTATGTCGATATTTAAAAAATGACAATAAAATAAAAATAGGCAAAAGTACCAAATTTACAAGACCCTTCTCTTTGTCAAAATAAACATGACAATATACTCAATTCTATTTATAGTGAAATACATTGAAATAAAAATCCCTGTTAGGTATAATCTTCATCTATTATATTAAGAAATTTTGATGAATTTTTTAGTATGTATTGCTGCTAAATGTGTTGGAAATTATCAGTCTCATATATTTATCTAGGCATTTAAATGAGTTCAATATCTTTGGGAGTGATTTTCACAATCTATAAGATTACAACTGCAAATGGAAATTAGCCCAGTGATTCCATTTCCTACATGCACAGTCACTCACATGTAGAAAAATAATATTTGAGGCTATGTCCATGGACCCAAAACATGAGAAACGAGTACTGTCCATCAGAAGGTGACTGAATTAATCAGAGATGATACTTTTAGGTACCCATTGTTAAATCAAAAACAAATACATAGGCAATGGTCTCTAAAATATATTGAAAAGTAGGAAAATCTGAGGACAGAACTAAATACCTAGAGTGATAAAATTTTCACCAAAAATAGTATGATTTATATTATACATGCACTTTCACGTACATGAATTGTGTTAGTGGTATACCAATGACAGGGATAACAACTATAGTTTTGGGGAAAGAAAACTACTTTTGGGACATCAAAGATAGGAGGAAGAACCACTTTTTAAGATGGGCCTTTTGATGGTATTTGAAAATTTGTTGTAATCAGGCACTTCATAAAAGAAAAAAGACTTTTAAAATCTTATCTTAAGAAATGATCTGATTAAACATGTTCCTTTGCATTTCCCTAAGACCTCAAAATTCTTCTGATATAAACATGAAGTACAGCCATAATCTTAAGACAATAGTAATATTCAGGAGGTTGATAAAAGTGATGAATCAGAGACAGATGTAGTTTTGTAACTCAGTGTTCTTTACATCATACCCCACTGCACTGTCATTAACTGTACTGCAGTCTTGAATGCTTTCCTAATGTATTTTTTGTTTTGGGCATGTGCAGACTCCAAGAATCAAACCCAGGTCTCTGGCATGGCAGGCGAGAGTTCTGCAATTGAGTCACTATTGCACCACCTACTTATGTATTTTTTAGTCAAAGCCCTTCATCAAAAATAAATAAAAGATTATTTGCAGTATATATTAAGTAAATATTTACGTAGATAGAGAAAGAGAGATAAAAGGAAATAAAGAGTTAAGATAGATAGTCTAGACAGATAGATGACAGACAGACATTCTTGTTACATATGCATAATTCACATAATTAACATAAAATGGCATGTCATAAGAATGACACACATTAGAACAAAATAGTATAATGATATGGATAGTTGTCTATTTTTTCAATGTTGAATTTAAGTATCTAGAATAAAAGTAAGGGCTTAATTAATATTTGGTGAATAAGTGAAAGGATTAAGAAGATCTCCCATTTATACTGCCCCAAACTATTTTATACTTACTTTCCATTGAGGACATGGAAGCCTGCATCTACCACATCCACAACTAAATCATCACCTCTGTGAAGTATTTCCTGGAACATCCAAACAGATATTATTTCTATTTTATGCCCTCTCATTATTAACAACCAACAGTCCTTATCATGTAGTGCCTATTCCCGTCAAGAACTGACATGAACTTCTTCCATTTCTGACTTCTCACTTTAAGTGTTAAATGGCATCTGGAAAATCCCTGTACTTTATATCCTTCTACAGGACCTTATACATTTTAGATATTTACTATGGAATTGACCAGATTGACTTTCTCTGAATGAAAATAAATTAAAATAAGTTGTTTCCCAATAAAAATCTTACCAACATTTGTGCAGATGTTAAAATGTTCAATTGCACTCCTTTATTCCCAAGTTAATTTGGAAGAAGTTCCTAAATTTCCATCTGATGAATCTGGAAACATTATATCTTTGAGCTCACAGAGTCTCACAGGGTGGCATAGGCTCTTACATATCTGAATGATGCTAAATGTTCCCCATTTCATCCAATACTTTCTAAAATACAAAGTGATGCAAGATTTTAATGGACATACGCTTTGTTTTTGCTTTCCCTGGAGGAGAATTTAATGTGAATGATGCAAAATATCTGAGTCTGGGGAAGTTCATTCCCTAAAGAGTATTGCCCCTTCCAGTTAAGAAACATGAGCCGATGTGAGGAAGAGCTTAATCTTCAACTATCAATTTAGATGAAGGGATAATAGTTGGCCTACTTTTTTTTGTAAGGAAAGTTTTCATTTGTGCCCTAAAGACATTTTTTACTAGAATAAAAATAAATAAGACAAATAAATAGAATAAAAATAAATAAATAATAAAAATAAAAGTACATGGTCATCCAGTGCACAGATTGTGGTTTTCTAAACCAATGTCCAATAGAAGAAATAGAATCCTTGGAGATCTGTGTGTTTCTAGGGCTGTGACAAAGAGTATAAAAGATTAACTGCAGCATCTTTTAGTGTGAGAAAGTAAAGAAGAACTGAAAAAAGGCCAAACATACACATACAAACTCACACCATAAAACAAATCAATAACTAACTCAACAAATACACATACAACCACAGTGATGAGAATATAAGGAAGGGGCATCAATGCCAAATGAAACAGAACACAATGGCTAAGCTGGAAAAACTTGAAAAATAAAACAAACAGCAGACTATTGGACTTTAACCCAAACTATAAAATTAATACACTTGAGTCCATACTAACATAAACAAGTGACTCAAGAAAAATAAATGCATGGGAGAGAATAGACACACCTTCCATATAGAACTTTAAAACAATACCAAATGCCTTGCATGGATAATTCACTTTCAGGGAGGTAGAGCATATCTCTCCCCTTCATGGTAGGAGATGCACATAGTGACTTCCTGCCAAAGAGAAGAGCATGGAAAATAGGAGAGGGTGGTAAGAACAAGTCTATAATGGAGAAGCCAGGCAAAAACTGTCAGGCAAGTGATCAAAGTTAACATCAACAGTGCTGAGCTGCATTGATAGTACATATCTTTCATGTGACATTATTAAGTGGGCTCTTTGTGATCTTCTTCTCTAAATTCCATAACCCCAATCTAACCATGACAAAACTATCAAAAAATAACCCAGTTGATTCATAATGTCCAAAAGGTTTGCCCATTCATCTTTAGTACTTTCAAGGTCATCACAAACAAGGAAATTCTGAGACCCTGTCACTGTCTCTAGGGCCCTAAGGAAACATGATGATTAAGTGTAATGTGATATCCTAGATGGGATTCTGGAATAGAAAAAGTATGTTCAGTCAAAAGTAAGGAAATCTGAATAAATATGGTATTTAGTTAATAATCATGTATCAGCATTTGTTAATTAGTTGTGACAAATGTGCCGTATTAATGTAAGAGGACAATAATAGGTAAAAATAGGGAAAGCTGAATGTGGGGTATATGGAAACACTGTACTATATTTGCAACTTTTCTGTAAAACCAAAGTTATCTAAAATAAAATACTCATATTCATTTTAAAATGCTGAACATATTGAAGTATGTGTCGAATTCAATCAGTTTATCAAATACTCAATGAATACATTTCTGTTATGTATGTATAAAATTGTGGTCTAAAGGTCAGGGTAAACATCATTCTCTAAGACATTAGAGTCCCTGCTAGTTTTATCTGTAATTTTAGTAACATAAACTAATTAAAGGAGATAGGTAGCTGTGATCTCTAATGTACCTACTGCATGACAGTCACTATAGTTTTAACTTGACATAATAACACTTCAATCAGCTCTATAGTTCTCACAATCATAATTATTTCATTTAATTTCTATGTAAGGTGAGGCTCAGAGATGCTAAGCAATTTGTCTTAAATAAAATAACTATTAAAGAGCAATATTGGAATTGAACTTGTATAAGGTCTAAAAAAAGTCCCTGGTTTATACTATTAACTTTTTATGTATTTCTCTCTCTACTTATTAATATTCATTTGTTTTAATAGGCTACTTTTAGAGGAGTTTTAGGTTAAAAGTAAAATTTGCAGAAAATAGAATATTCCCTATACCCATTTCTCCAGTTTCTTCTATAATTAACATCTTGCATTAATTTAACACAGTTTTTATAATTAATGAATAACTATTGATATCTTCTTCTTATACAAAAGTGTATAGTTTACATTATGGTACACTCAGCGTAATGTGCAGCTCTATTGATTTTCACCAATGCACAATGCCATTTTAAACCATTATAGTATCATACAGAATAGTTTCACTACCTTAAAAATGCCCGTACTCCAACTCTTCACCTGGCATTTTATTTTAACTAGTCTGATTTGTAAATATTTTATACATTACCTACATATAAAGGACATTTTAAATTTTTAATAGGTATTTGTAGACATATGTACATTCAACTTGGTACAATTATCCTATACCTTCCAGTAAGCTAGGACAGGATTAGGACATAGAAGAAATGGTATTTTACTTGACTCCTGAAAGATTAATAACAGATAATAAGCTGAATAAAAGGAAAAGACATTACACAGAGTGGGAAAGCAAGAGAGCCCACGCTATCTCACTTTCTGATCAATGCTCTCTTCTCCCATGGATTCAAAGACATCTTATAATAGTTCTTTAAATGTCTTAGCCCATAGTGTCTGTCTATCTATATTCTAGGAGACATTTTATTTTCTTTCTCCCTGGTTGTTTTTGTTTGTTTGTTTGTTTTCTTTTTCACATTGGCAAGCTCCGGGTATTGAACCTGGGTCTCCAGCTTGACACAGGCATGAATTCTTGCCACTGAGACACCATTGCACCACCTCCTTGCTGTTTTCATTTGAGCTTTTCTTTATATTCCTAAGAATTTCTGTCTAAGAAATAAGGAACAACTCCCTACAGCTTTAGAAGTCCATGGCCAGAATCCGGTTCTGCTCTTACACAATACATAGATTTCACTGTGCACTTACTCCACATCTGTGAAGACAAGCTCCACGTTCCCCTAAGTTAAGCCTTGGTGCCCAGTTCCCAGAACCAATAGTGTTCTGGTTCGTAAATGGGACAAAGATTAAATAAACCACTGACAGCATCCAGGGAATCTCTGGAGAGGTAAATATTCTTGACTTATTGGGAAGGAAAGGGTCCACTCAAACAAAGATGATACCATGATCAGTATTATTCATTTCTCTTGGTTGACCTTTCACCAGAAATTGAATACCAATTTTCCTTGTGGATACCAGATTGCAGTATCAAACTCAACCTTCTCCACAACTTGGGGTTCTAGTTTTCCTTTCCTCTTTATCCTACAGATTTCTGCAGCAATTAACCAGCAGCAGAGACCCACATTCAACTCCTAATACTGCACCATTCTTATAGGTTGATTGCATTGACCACTTCCATCATGGATGGGGTAGTGATTTGTTCTAACTATAGATATATGCTACAGACATGGGCTTGCCTTGCGTACATGCTATGCTTCTACAAAAACTACCATCCAAGGTCTTACAGAATGCTTTATCCACTGTTGTATTCCACACAATATTGCTTCTGATGAAGGACCCCACTTCACATCAAGTAAAGTGCAGGAATGGGCATATGCTCATGGAGTTCTCTGGTCTTACCATGTTCACCATCATCCAGAGGCAGCTGGGTTGATAGAGTGTTTGAATAACCTTTTGAAGACTCAACAACAGTGCCAACTAGGCGGCAATACCTTGCATGGCTGGGACAATGTTCTCCAAGGGGCTGTGTATGCTTTGAATCAGCATTCACTCTATGGTCCTATTTCTCCCATAACCTGGATTCATGGGTCCAGGAACTATGGGGTGGAAATAGGAGTGGCACCAGTCACTATCACCTCTGGTGATCCAATAGGAAAATTTTGGCTTCCTGTCACTGAAATTTTAATCTCTGTTCTTCTACAGGTATTAGTTCAAGAATGTGTTGTGATTCCACTGTGAGACACAACAGTGATTCCATTGAACTGCAAGTTAAGACTGCATCTGGCCACTTTGGGATTCTTATGTTGCTGAATTAACAGGCAAAGAAGGGGATCACTGTACTGGCTGGAAAATATGACTGCATCTATACAATAGAGGCAAAAAATATTTTAGGGGGAAAACAGGATATCCCCTGGGGTATCTCAGTATTGCCATGCACTGTAATTAAAGTCATTGGAAAACTTCGACAACCCAATCCAAGCAGGACTACAAATGGTCAAGAAATGTTGGGAGTGAAAGTTTGTGATTTTTTGTTACAAATTGCATTTCTAAGGTAATGAAAATGTCCAAAATAAGGTAATATTATGAGGATGCCTTCATTCAAGAGAGACTGTTTGCATCTGCGGCTTCTCTGTCATACAGAAGGCCCATAGCAGCATTTGCTGTCCTCTTTCAGCTTCTGATTTCAACCAGCTCTCTCAGCTTCTGGCATCTCCTGGTCCCCCCTCCTTTATGTCCAAATATCTGTGTCACTTGGTTTCATCTCTTTACTTACTGTTTTATCACTGAGCTCCCCCTCTCTCTCCATTGGCTGTTTTAAGGACTTCAGTAAATTGATTATGACACACCTTGAATGAGTGAAGTCACACTTCCATTGAAATAATCTAATTAAAATGTCCAGCCCTCAATAATTCTGCACCCACAAGATTGGATTAAATGGGCAAGGCTTCTGGGGTATATAAGCACTTCAAACCAGCACAATCCACTCTCTGGCACACTAAAAGATATATTATTTCCATTTACAAGGTACATTAATTCCATTACAATATCACAAAAACCTTAAACCATTTCAGTAACAATACAAATATAATACCAATTTAAAATAGTACAGTCTCATCAAAGTCAGTTACAGGCATTGTCTGTCCTATGGCAAAATTCTAATCTGGTTATGGGCCTGTGAAATTTAGACCATGTTATCTGCTGCCAATATACAAAGGAGGACAGTTATAGGATAAACATACCCATTATCATAAGGAGAAATTTTAAGTAAAACAAGGGTCACAATAACCAAGCAGTTCTGAAAACCAGCATGGCTAATTCAATAAGATTTAAAGGTTTGAGGGTCACTTCTCCTTAGGGCTTGAGTAAGCACAAGTTCTGCTTTTTCCTAGGATTTACTCAATGGCCCTTTATCTCCAAACACTTCGGAATGTGAGGGTGTACATCTACGAATTGTGGAGACAACCTTGTTCTTGGCCCAAGCCTCTCCAGGCATTTGGGTGGCACCTGGACTCCCACATAGGGAAGAAGGCAATGAATTCACCTACCAAGTTGGCTTAGAGAGAGAAGCTTCATCTGAGCCACAAGAGGTGTTCTCTAGGGGTGACTTTAAGGCATAATTTTAAGTAGGCTTAGCTTATCCTCTGCAGAAATAAGTTTCATAGGGCTGAACCCCAAGGTTGAGGACATAGCCTATTGATTTGGTTGTCCCCATTGCTTGTGAGAATATCAGGAATTCTCCAAATGCCAATTCCCTTGATTCTTGATGATGGTAAATCTTTTATGGTGTGACTATGTAAACCTTGTGACTGACACTCCCTTTATCCAGTGCATGGACAGAAGAAAATAAAGACCTAAGTAAATGAATAATAGGGGGAATAAGGTGTATAGAATGTTCTGGGTGTTTTTTTTTTCATTTTGTTTTTATAAATAAATTTGCTAGATCTTCTAATAGTGTAGCCACATGTATATTGTGTTTCATAATTTTGTTTATCTTTCATGTAGTTATGTTTATACTTAGAGAAACAAGAAAAGTGGAACATTCTTTCTACATGTATCTTCCACTTCATTGTGGTTGTCATATTTTTTTATCCATATATATTTATACAATATGCCCACTAACCACATTTCCTGGTGTTTCTTCATTTTTGTCTGAAAACCTCATGCCAGTAACCATTTATTATGCATTATTTAAACATAGCTCTAAGAAGTGGATTTAAACCTCAAATAATACAAACCTCAGCTTCCCAATTCTATATTTATTGCAATTGGATCACCTCAGTCAACTTTTTCAGTAAACCCAGCATTGCTTTCCTGAAAATTGGAGTACAGCTAATCATGTCATTTAATCTACAATGATTATTTTATGAGAACACATAGTTCATGTCAGAGCTTGAAGGAACTTCTAGATATCAAACACTCAGTTCTTGCCTTTGAACAATTCAATAATCTATGAAACTTCTCTCTGGAACTTAGCTCATATTACCTTCTGAAGATTGAGCTAATGGTTTATATAATCATTTGGTTTCATGAAAAACATTGGAGCTCTTCAATAGTATTTAGAAAACGAAGGGTTATTGTGGGCCATGTGACCTAAACCTTCCCTGGCCTCTGTACAAATGTACATTGTCTCTCAAAAGCCTCTCCTGTCAGAGAAGAGAAGGATAACTATGTCATGTTTTTCAGCCCAGCCCAGAAATTTCTATTCTTGGGGGTACCATCAATTGAAGGGTTTAAGATTAACAGTCATGTTTCACATACAGTGGATCATTGGGGCTGTTCTATGCTATTGTCCTGGACTGTTAAGACCCTTGGCTACCTTTACACATGACCCACAATGGCACATGTCGCTGGCTTAAGAGTAAGTGATAGTGCTGGGAGATTATTGGGGAAAAGCAGCTGAACTTTGAAATGAAAGCTTGTCAAATGATCCTTGATAACCTCTACTCTACATATCTTTCTCCATCATATCCTCCGGCTCTTCTTTCTATTCTGATATCTGCTCCTTAGCACTCTACTTTTTCCTTTTCTGATTTCATTGACTCTTTAATCTCTCCACCCTTCATTGCTATCCATTATGTGCCTAGATTTATGCCTTGATATTTTTACCATCATGAATGTTTAGAAAACTTGATTTTGGGAAAAGGGCAGAAATTTAAGGTGTCAGTTGGCATCCTTCTCTGATAGCTGATGGATGCTCTTTTCTAGTAGGTAATTTGTATGGATTGTTGGCATTGATGTTTTATATGACTTGTAGGGTGGATGCTAGAGGAAGAAGCTATAGAATAACATTGTTTCCTAGTTCTAGAACAATTTTTCTAGAAATAATTCTCTATGTCACAGATCTATCCTTGTATGTAAAAGAGAACAAGGCAAATTGCCACAGTTACCTTATGAGAAATTTTTTTAGAGAAATGAAATAGTACACTTAAAAACAAAGTTTTTTGTGAGTATTTTTATTGAAAAATATCCACACACATACATTCCAACCATATCACACAATCAATGGCTCACAATGTCACCACATTGTTGTGTATTATTCAAACCATGATCATTTATAAACATTTTCATCACTCTAGAAAAAGAAATGAAAAGGAAAAAAACTTATACCTCTTATACACTTTATCCCTCCCTCTCATTTATCCATAGTATTTCAAACTACACAATTTTCCCCATTACTTCCTACTATTATTTATTTATTTTTTACAAGTGCACATTTTTCTGAATACATTCATCATATATAAAATCACATTTTAATAAATATAATCAACACAAACATATACAGAAGAAGAAAAAATTACAAAAAATGAACACATTGTCCTTGCAAGTATGCATACAGGTGCTTGATAAAGAGAATCACTAATTCTTTAATACCTTTTGGTTGTACCATTGTTGTAACTAAACAAAAAGTTATGAGTGAAATAGAGATTCTCTGTTTTAGATACTTACATACTTACTTTGAGCGAACATCCTTCATACATCCTTCAACATTTGAAGTTTTTTCTACTTTGTTTTTAATGTGGTAAATAAAATATAGACAAAAAGACAATAAATTTCAAAGCACATTGCAACAATTAGTTATAGAACAGATTTCAGAGTTTAGTATGGGTTACAGGTCCCAATTTTAGGGTTTTCCTTCTGGCTGCTCCAAGACACAGGAGAGTAAAAGAAATATCAGTATAATAATTCAGGAGTCATACTCATCTGTTAAATCAATCCTATCTTCTCTTTATAACTCCACCTTCTCCTTTGATCTTTCCTTAATTATTTATTTTTATTAATATATATTATATATTCACATACCATGTAATCATCTAAAATGAACTGTCAGTGGCTCACAATATCATCATATAGCTATGCTTTCATCATCACAGTCGACTTGTTCCTTTTTTGTGAAAAATGACATGTATACAAAAAAGTAATATATGTCAAAGCACAGCACAGCAATTAGCTATAGAACAGATTTCAGAGTTTGGTATGGATTATAATTCTAAATTTTTAGGTTTTTATTTGTAGCTGATCTAAGATATTGGGTACTGAAATAAATATCAATATGATGATTCAGAAATCATACTTATTTGTTAAACCATAGCTTCTCTTTATAACTCCACCATCACCTTTTATCTTTCTCCCACATTCTAAGGGTATTTGGGCTATGCTCATTATAACTTTTTGAAGTTGGAAAGGCTGTCAATAATATCAGATGGGGGATGGAACTAGTTCACACAATCTGGAGATGCTTGACCCTCTGCATTCAGGGTTTATCTGGTCTGGGGATCCATCTGGATACTGCATAAAAGTATTCTCCAGAGTAGCCTGTTGACCCTATTTAAACTCTCTCAGCCACCGATACCTTATTTGTTATACTTCCTTTCCCTCTTTTTGGTCAGGATGGCATTGTTGGTCCCATGGTGCCAGACCCAGGCTCATCCCTGAGAGTCATCTTCCACACTGCTGGTGAGACTTTCAATCCTGGATGTCATGTCCCATGTGGGGGGGTGGGGCAAAGTTGTCACTTGCAGAGTTGGGCTTAGAGAGAGAGAGGCCACATCTGAGCAAAAAGTAAGGTCCTCTGGAAGTACTCTTAGACATACCTATAGGTAAGCTAAGATTCTATATACATAAGCTTCACAAAAGCAAGCCTCAAGATCAAGGGCTTGGCCTATTGATTTGGGTGCACCTAAGTTTGAGACCATTTCAGGTATTTCCTCAGCGGTAAAGTTTAATAGCTCCATAATTTTTCTCCTATCCCTCAAGGGACTTTGCCAATACTTTCTGATTATCTGCTTACTATACTCTGGGATTTATCCAGGCATTCCATTAAGCTATGCAGGATTAAAGGCCCTTATTCTTATCCTGGGCTCCCTGTGTTTGGATTGTTTAATGATCTATCCAGACAGGTTAGGTTAGATTATGTGTTACAGAAAATATAGGTTCTGGACAAAATGAATCATTCCTCCTTTGGTCTCAAACAGTAGATGAGGTTCTAAAATATAGACAATGTCTTCTTTACCCTTATATTCTGAATTACCTTAATCCCAACCTGATCAGCTTCATTCTATTCTTTAAATACCAGGTTATACATATATAAAACAGACTCTCACAATCCAGAAATAATAATTACCACTCAAGATTAATTGTGACTTTTATAAGAGCTTACAATCTAGGCCCCTGTTTTCTTATAAGTATTTTATAAATTAGACTGTACAAAATTTGCTCTTTTGTTTCTAGCTGATTTTACCTCACCAAAGGTCTCACAGGTTCATTTGGGATATTGCACACTATTCTAATTTTCTAGCTGCCAGAATGCAATATACCAGAAACAGAATGGCTTTTAAAAAGAATAATTTAATGAGTTGCTAGTTTACAGTTCTAAGGCAAAGAATATGTCCCAATTAAAACAAGCCTATAGAAATGTCCCGTCAAAAGCATCCAGGAAAAGATACCTTGGTTCAAGAAGGCTGATGAAGTTCAGGGTTTCTCTCTCAAATGAGAAGGCACATGGTGAACACAGTCAGGGTTCTCTCTCAGCTGAAAGGTGAGCAAGGTGTCATCTGCGAGCTTTCTTCCCTGGCTTCCAGTTTCATAAAGCTCCCCGGGAGGCATGTTCCTTCTTCATTTCCAAACGTCACTGACTCATGGACTCTCTGCTTCATGGTGCTGCAGCATTCTCTGCTCTCTCCAAATCTTCCTCATTCTCCAAAATGTTTTCTCTTTTATAGAACTCCAGAAACTTATTAAGACTCACCCAAATGAGTGGAGACATGTCATCACCTAATCCACCTTAACAACCACTCTTGATTAAATCACATCTCCAGGGAGATGATCTGATTACAGTTTCAAACATATTGAATTGGGATTATTCTGCCTTTATGAAATGGAATTTAGATTAAAGCATGGCTTTTCTAGAGGACACACATCCTTTCAAACCAGGAAACACATGTCACAACTTTGTTCCTTCTTGTAACAGCAGAATATCAGATCACATGTATACACTATCATTCACCAATTTACTTCTCAGTCATTGCATCCTGCCACCTCCATTCACTAGACATCATGGATAATGCCCAAAATCAACAGTCTATAAACACTCAAAATTGTAGATAATTCATTGTTCCCAAGAGAAAGATAACCAATAAACACACCCTCAGCAAATAGAAAATCTAAACCTCCCCTTAACTTGTGTCCCTCCCTCCATTATTTCCCCCTGGTAATACAGTGGTACTCTTGATGTTGTCCTATTAAAAATAGCTCATACTGGATACTGGATTGTTCTTTTGTTGTTGAGTTGGATAATTTCTTTGTATAAACAGGATATCAAACCTTTACCTGATGTGTGATTTCCAAATAGTTTCTCCCATTGAGTTGGCTGCCTCTTCAGGGAAATTTGCGCAAAGTTTTTTGTAAAAACATTTGATTTTTAGGTGTCCCATATATTTATTTTTTCTTTTGTTGCTTGTGTTTTGGGTATAAAGTTGAGAAAGCTACTTCCTATTATTAGGTCTTGAAGATATTTCCCTACATTTTTTTTCTAGGAGCTTTATGGAACTGGTCTTTATATTTAGGTGTTTGAGCCACTTTGAGGTAATTTTTCTATAAGATATAAGGTAAGGGTCTTCTTTCATTCTTTTGGCTATTGATATCCAGTTTTACCATGCCCATTTATTGAAAAAATGATTTTGTCCCAGTTCAGTGGATTTGGGGGCCCTGTTGAAGATAAGTTTTCCATAGATTGGGTGGTCTATTTCTGTGTTCTCAATTCTATTCCATTGGTGAATACTTCTATTATTGTGCCAGTACCATGTGTTTTGACTACTGTGGCTTTATACTAAGTTTTAAAGTCAGGAAGTACTAATCCTCCCAATTTGCCATTCTTTTTTAGGATGCTTTCATGGTTAGGGACACGTGTCAACTTGGCCAAGTTGTGGTACCTGTTTATCTGATTGGGAAAGTGCTGGCCTGTCTGTTGCAATGAGGACATTTCATAAGATTAGATCATGATCATGTCAGCTGCATCACAGCTGATTCCATTTGTAATCAGCCAAAGGGAAGTGTCTTCTACAATGAGTGATGCTTAATCTAATCATGGGACACCTTTTAAGGAGGACTCAGAGGAGACAGTTTCCATTCCTGCTTCAGCTGGTGAGCCTCTCCTGTGGAGTTCATCCAGACCATCCATCAGAGTCATTGGCTTCACAGACTGCCCTGTGGATTTTGGACTCTGCATTCCTGCAGTCACGTGAGACACTTTTATAAATTTTATATTTGCAAGTGTTCCCTGTTGATTCTGTTTCTCTAGAGAACCCTAACTAATACAGATGCTTTCAGCTATTTGAAGTCTCTTTCCCTTCAATTTATTTTTCATCCTTATTTTTTCCCCATCTGTCCATACCTTGGATAAAAGAAGCATCAGACACAAGGTTTTCATAGTCACACAGACACATTACAAAAATTATGCAGTTGTCTTCAAGACTCAATGCTGCTGAAACACAATTCAAAGATTTCAGGTACTTCCCTCTAGCCACTACAATCCACCATGAACTAAAAAGAGATATCTATATCATTCATAAGCATAACCTCCAGGATAACCTCCCGATTCTACTTGGAATCTCTCAGTCACTGGAAATGCATTTGTCTCATTTGCCTCTTCTCCCTTTGGTCAAGAAGGCTTACTCATTCCAATAATTCTTGGCCCTGCTCATCCCCAGAAGTCAGTCCCATCTTGCCAGGGAGAAATACAACCCTGAAAGTCATGTCCCACATAGGGGGAAGGAAAACCTGGCAAGTTGGCTTAGAGAGAGAGGTCACATCTGAACAACAAAAGAGGCTCTCATGGGATAAATTTTAGGCATAATTATCAATATGCTTAGCCTCTCCTTTGCAGGAATAAGCTGCATGGGGGTGAGCCCCAAGATCAAAGGCTCAGCCTATTGAGTTGTTTGTCCTCACTGCTTGTGAGAATACTAAAAATTACCCAGATGGGAAAGTTCAATATTTCCCTCTTTCTTTAAGTCACCAAGGGGATTTTTCAAATGCTTTTTAATTCTCTGCTCCAATTAGTCTGGGATATATTGGGACATCACACTAACCTGTATAAACATAACAAGATCTCATGCTCTATTCAAGATTCCATGTAATTATTGTGTTCAAGTAAACTGACCATACAAGTTCCTGATTAGGGTAATGCTGGCTTTCATAGCTTCATTGCTCTAACCCTCTGTCTCCAGTGTCATATAAATACTCAAAGTTTCAGGGAAAGATTAGGATGTATGCAAATAGCTCAGTAATCAGAACTTAGAAATAGCAGTTACAACTCCTAAATATATGTGACTGCTATAAGAGTTTACAATCTAGGAAACTTTACAATAGGCCCCAACCTGATAATCTATGATCTCAACTTCAATTCTCTGAGTTTTTATATTATAATTAATCCATATGACTTAGGCATGATATTTTATTCAACACATGTCATTAACATTCTTCACTTAATTGTACACCTCAGAACTTCATTCTTTCTTGCAGCCGCTCAGTACTCTGCTATATGTAAATACCACTGCTCTCCCTTTCATTCTCCATTCATTGTTACATTAGGCCCCCCTCCAATCATTGTGGATCCTGAACATTGCCACCAGAAACAATAGGCAAATATCCATTCATTTCCCCACTCTCAGTTCCTCCCGGTATATTTTGAGACACAGATCTACAATTTAACTGATTCTTTCCCTCTGCAAGTCATTCTACAAGTTAGCCCAAGTCATTTCTTTCAGTAATTACTATTCCCTAAATCACTGTTCCCTAAATGGGGCATAGGAGTCAGGAGATTAGTGATTACAACTATTAAACAATCAGCTTTTGAATTCACTATGTTGCTGGACACTACTTCAAGTATGATACCTATTTTATCTCATTTAGTATTCATGAGCCCTTATGAGGTAGTAATCTTTACTCCTCCCTTTTTGAAGAAGAGAAAACTAAAGCCTCTAGAAGTTAAATGCCTTATCCAGTAATATACCTTACTGTGCTGTGTTACTGGTACCTTGATCACACAGCTCAAATTCCTAACTACTATTTTCTGCAGCTGGAGAGAAGAGATAATACAGTTTTTCAGGGGAATTACTATTGTGACCAAGAAGAAAAACTACAATGAAAATATCATGCACATGGTTGGTGGCTTTTAAGCAAGGCTGGCTACTCCATGGTAGGAACTTTGCACAAAGCATGGCTACCCATTGATATTTGGATTATAAATATCAATAGCCATTGATATTTGAATGCAGTGAGGTCACACTTACTTTTAGTCAGCCCTAACCCTCAGCCGTCCCCCATACATGAAGGGTTCTCATATGACTTAATACCAACCCTGGAACGGACGTGTTTCTTACAAAGGCCTTACGAAGTGCAAGGAATGCTGGGCCAGGAATAAGGAAATTAGAACCAGATTAACTTGTGGATTGTGCTACTAACTTAGTGTTTTATTTGGAAATGTTAGTGGCATCTCTGAGCTTCAGTTTCCTCATCTGCATTGTGAGGATGGTTCACTAGAAGAAGAGTAATCTGAAGGCTTCAGCTTTCTTCAAAACAAACAGTTTTTATTTTTATTAATTATTTATGCCTCTGGGGTGGTTCACTTTCTGTTAGAAAAGAAAGAGAGGAAAAATGTTTCACAGCACAGCTCTAGATGATATCTTATGCTCTATCAGGCCTTACAGCTTGGAACATAGAGTGAGGCCCTATTGATTCAGGACAAAATTAAACATTTCTGCTTGATGTTCAATGCTTTTCACCAGCCCCTCTCTCTTACTTATTCAGCTGCATTTTTATTCTTCACCTTCTTTTTTTCACTTATTCCATTGCCAATGGTACCTGCTTCCTGTCAGACTCACACCTAGTTTCTTTCCATATAAGTCCTTCTATCTGCTTGGAAATGCCACTGGATAATATAGAGCAAACCTACCTCAAAGTCACAGTCAGGTCACTTCCTGGCTTTGCCATCTCAACTTCCCCAAACCTCTGTTTGTTCAGCCACAGATTTAGTAGAAAAGAAATCAGCTTACAAGTTGGGGGCAAAGTACAAAGGGTTCTTTATCAATGAATCTGTACAGATAGCTAATTGAAGAGAGTACGATGATTGTGTGGATTTTCTGAAACACAAGTAAGAATTGGTAGCCTCACTTTCTCAGACCTTCTTTGCAGGCATGTGATGACTTCCAGACAACAGGCTATCACCTGTTATGATGCATGGCTCCCCAATACCTGCACATCCTGCCTTGCAGATGTGCAAATACTACCATGAGGGCTAAAGGAGATACACATGAGAAAGCTTTGGGGAACAGTATCTGCATATTTCCCATGATCATTTAGGTCTATAAACTTCATCTTGCCTATAGCCTCTGTTCCTGCCTTCTGTCTCACCAGCTTCCTCATTCCTCCCTTCTACCTCAATGCCTGTATTCACCATTACCACCATGGATTTTTATTCCATATATTTCTAAGAAGTGTATCCTATATAGCTTGGTTCAGAGTTGTATTATTTTCCATATGGAGGTGCTTGAGGATTGCTACATCTCATACATTTGCCAATATTCCAAATAAGTTACTAAGGACAAAATGAGCACTAATAAAATTCAAGACTTTTAGAAATTAGAAGGAAACTGCAATTGACTGTGTGATATGAGTACAGCTGGAATAGCCCATGATTCAGGTTTTATAGTTCACCTGTTGTTAGAGTGTGGTTGCTATTCTTCTTTTAACCAGGGCCATTGATGCCATTTACTGGCTGCAGTCTATACCATTTGTATTCCCTCACATGCACCATCGAAACCAAGCACCAGACAGTATTTGCACTTCCAGTTCAGTGTTGATCACAATCATCACCTGCCTTCATGATATTTCCTTTCTCTCTCCACAGCGGGTCAGGGAGGAATCATTTTTCAGAAGACATCTGAAGTGAAGACAGGGTTAATTTTAGTTAAACTTTCTCCTTTTCTTTGCCAACACATTTCTCTCACTTTCCCAAATTACTTAAGTAGACGACAAAAACGTCAAAAGATCAGCTGTTCAAATATAAAGAATACAAAGAAACATCAAATCCGGCCCATTTCCTAAAATAAGAGATGGGACTGATACATGTTATAAGTGACAATTGAAATCACTATGCACTGAAGAAATAGAAGAAAAATAAATGTCTAGCCTTAAAGCTAGACAGGTCATAAGGGACAGAAGACTTCAGGTTTTTCTGAAAAGGAAGAACTGCACAGATAAAAGCTCAGAGGTGGGAATAAGAGGAGTGGTGCAGTGTAGAATACAGAGCAAACGTCTTGAGGTCACACATACCAACTCTCAGTTTAGACTTCAGGAAAATGTTTTAGCTGTGTGACTAAGTGTTATATAATAGTTCTGATGTGCATGTTGTTTTAAGAAATGTTGTATCTGTGTATTTATGTGTGTATTTAAATAATATAAATTTGTAAAAATATGCTACATTACACACATATATATACTAAACATTATCTTTTAATGAATAATTTACTATTGGTAGCATCCCATGTCAGTACATGAAGTCTTATCTTGTTTCAAATTTTCTTCTAATATAACAATGATACAGTGAACATCTCTGTATAACTGTATCTATACTGAGATAGATATATAAATGTAGACTGAAGTATTGTGTAGGATAATTTTTTACAACAGAAGTGCAGAGTTCAAAGATACAAACATGTTATACTTAGAGAGATGTTGATAAATTCTTCTTCCAAATTTTTATCCCCACCAATAATATATTTTTTTGCCTTTTTTTATTAATTAAAAAAAGAATTAACAAAACAATTAGAAATCATTCCAATCTACATGTACAATCAGTAATTCTTAATAACATCACATAGTTGCATATTCATCATTTCTTAGTACATTTGCATCGATTTAGAAAAAGAAATAAAAAGACAACAGAATAAGAATTAAAACAATAATAGAAAGAAAAAAAAACACAAAAAACCTATACCTCATGCAGCTTCATTCAGTTTTTTAATGTAATTGCATTACAATTGGGTAGTATTGTGCTGTCCATTTCTGAGTTTTTATATCCAGACCCGTTGTACAGTCTGTATCCCTTCAGCTCCAATTATCCCTTCTTTTTTTTTTTTAATTAACGGAAAAAAAGAAATTAACCCAACATTTAGAGATCATACCATTCTACATATGCAATCATTAATTCTTAACATCATCACATAGATGCATAATCATCATTTCTTAGTACATATGCATTGGTTTAGAAGAACTAGCAACATAACCGAAAAAGATATAGAATGTTAATATAGAGAAAAAAATAAAAGTAATAATAGTAAAATCAAAACAAAACAAAACAAAACAAAAACCTATAGCTCAGATGCAGCTTCATTCAGTGTTTTAACATGACTACTTTACAATTAGGTATTATTGTGCTGTCCATTTTTGAGTTTTTGTATCTAGCCCTGTTACACCGTCTGTATCCCTTCAACTCCAAATGGCCATTATCTTACCCTGTTTCTACCTCCTGCTGGACTCTGTTACCAATGACATATTCCAAATTTATTCTCGAATGTCTGTTCACATCAGTGGGACCATACAGTATTTGTCCTTTAGTTTTTGGCTAGACTCACTCAACATAATGTTCTCTAGGTCCATCCATGTTATTACATGCTTCATAAGTTTATCCTGTCTTAAAGCTGCATAGTATTCCATTGTATGTATATACCACAGTTTGTTTAGCCACTCTTCTGTTGATGGAGATTTCGGCTGTTTCCATCTCTTTGCAATTGTAAATAACGCTGCTATAAACATTGGTGTGCAAATGTCTGTTTGTGTCTTTGCCCTTAAGTCCTTTGAATATATTCCCAGCAATGGTATTGCTGGGTCGTATGGCAATTCTATATTCAGCTTTTTGAGGAACCGCCAAACTGCCTTCCACAGTGGTTGCACCATTTGACATTCCCACCAACAGTGGATAAGTGTGCCTCTTTCTCCGCATCCTCTCCAGCACTTGTCATTTTCTGTTTTGTTGATAATGGCCATTCTGGTGGGTGTGAGATGATATCTCATTGTGGTTTTGATTTGCATTTCTCTAATGGCCAGGGACATTGAGCATCTCTTCAAGTGCCTTTTGGCCATTTGTATTTCCTCTTCTGATAGGTGTCTGTTCAAGTCTTTTTCCCATTTTGTAATTGGGTTGGCTGTCTTTTTGTTGTTGAGATGAACAATCTCTATAAATTCTGGATACTAGACCTTTATCTGATATATCATTTCCAAATATTGTCTCCCATTGTGAAGGCTGTCTTTCTACTTTCTTGATGAAGTTCTTTGATGCACAAAAGTGTTTAATTTTGAGAAGTTCCCATTTATTTATTTCCTTCTTCAGTGCTCTTGCTTTAGGTTTAAGGTCCATAAAACCGCCTCCAGTTGTAAGATCCATAAGATATCTCCCAACATTTTCCTCTAACTGTTTTATGGTCTTAGACCTAATGTTTAGATCTTTGACCCATTTTGAGTTAACTTTTGTATAGGGTGTGAGAGATGGGTCTTCTTTCATTCTTTTGCATATGGATATCCAGTTCTCTAGGCACCATTTATTGAAGAGACTGTTCTGTCCCAGGTGAGTTGGCTTGACTGCCTTATCAAAGATCAAATGTCCATAGATGAGAGGGTCTATATCTGAGCACTCTATTCGATTCCATTGGTCGATATATCTATCTTTATGCCAATACCATGCTGTTTTGACCACTGTGGCTTCATAATATGCCTTAAAGTCCGGCATCACTAGACCTCCAGCTTCGTTTTTTTTCCTCAAGATGTTTTTAGCAATTCGGGGCACCCTGCCCT
Organism: Tamandua tetradactyla; assembly: GCF_023851605.1. Classification (NCBI taxonomy): domain Eukaryota; kingdom Metazoa; phylum Chordata; class Mammalia; order Pilosa; family Myrmecophagidae; genus Tamandua; species Tamandua tetradactyla. The sequence continues at coordinate 23,592,952 of NC_135335.1, read as the reverse complement.
TCCAGATAAATTTGCTTATTGGTTTTTCTATTTCTGAAAAATAAGTTGTTGGGATTTTGATTGGTATTGCATTGAATCTGTAAATCAATTTAGGTAGGATTGACATCTTAACTATATTTAGTCTTCCAATCCATGAACACGGTATGCCCTTCCATCTATTTAGGTCTTCTGTGATTTCTTTTAGCAGTTTTTTGTAGTTTTCTTTATATAGGTTTTTTGTCTCTTTAGTTAAATTTATTCCTAGGTATTTTATTCTTTTAGTTGCAATTGTAAATGGGATTCGTTTCTTGATTTCCCCCTCAGCTTGTTCATTACTAGTGTATAGAAATGCTACAGATTTTTGAATGTTGATCTTGTAACCTGCTACTTTGCTGTACTCATTTATTAGCTCTAGTGGTTTTGTTGTGGATTTTTCCGGGTTTTCAACGTATAGTATCATATCGTCTGCAAACAGTGATAGTTTTACTTCTTCCTTTCCAATTTTGATGCCTTGTATTTCTTTTTCTTGTCTAATTGCTCTGGCTAGAACCTCCAACACAATGTTGAATAACAGTGGTGATAGTGGACATCCTTGTCTTGTTCCTGATCTTAGGGGGAAAGTTTTCAATTTTTCCCCATTGAGGATGATATTAGCTGTGGGTTTTTCATATATTCCCTCTATCATTTTAAGGAAGTTCCCTTGTATTCCTATCTTTTGAAGTGTTTTCAACAGGAAAGGATGTTGAATCTTGTCGAATGCCTTCTCTGCATCAATTGAGATGATCATGTGATTTTTCTGCTTTCATTTGTTGATATGGTGTATTACATTAATTGATTTTCTTATGTTGAACCATCCTTGCATACCTGGGATGAATCCTACTTGGTCATGATGTATAATTCTTTTAATGTGTTGTTGGATACGATTTGCTAGAATTTTATTGAGGATTTTTGCATCTGTATTCATTAGAGAGATTGGTCTGTAGTTTTCTTTTTTTGTAATATCTTTGCCTGGTTTTGGTATGAGGGTGATGTTGGCTTCATAGAATGAATTAGGTAGTTTTCCCTCCACTTCGATTTTTTTGAAGAGTTTGAGGAGAATTGGTACTAATTCTTTCTGGAACGTTTGGTAGAATTCACATGTGAAGCCATCTGGTCCTCGACTTTTCTTTTTAGAAAGCTTTTGAATGACTAATTCAATTTCTTTACTTGTGATTGGTTTGTTGAGGTCATCTATGTCTTCTTGAGTCAAAGTTGGTTGTTCATGTCTTTTCAGGAACCCGTCCATTTCATCTAAATTGTTGTATTTATTAGTGTAAAGTTGTTCATAGTATTCTGTTATTACCTCCTTTATTTCTGTGAGGTCAGTAGTTATGTCTCCTCTTCCATTTCTGATCTTATGTATTTGCATCCTCTCTCTTCTTCTTTTTGTCAATCTTGATAGGGGCCCATCAATCTTATTGATTTTCTCATAGAACCAACTTCTGGTCTTATTGATTTTCTCTACTGTTTTCATATTTTCAATTTCATTTATTTCTGCTCTGATCTTTGTTATTTCTTTCCTTTTGCTTGCTTTGGGATTAGTTTGCTGTTCTTTCTCCAGTTCTTCCAATTGAACAGTTAATTCCTGCATTTTTGCCTTTTCTTCTTTTCTGATATAGGCATTTAGGGCAATAAATTTCCCTCTTAGCACTGCCTTTGCTGCATCCCATAAGTTTTGATATGTTGTGTTTTCATTTTCATTTGCCTCGAGGTATTTACTAATTTCTTTGGCAATTTCTTCTTTGACCCACTCGTTGTTTAAGAGTGTGTTGTTGAGCCTCCAGGTATTTGTGAATTTTCTGGCATTCCGCCTATTATTGATTTCCAACTTCATTCCTTTATGATCCGAGAAAGTGTTGTGTATGATTTCAATCTTTTTAAATTTGTTAAGACTTGTTTTGTGACCCAGCATATGGTCTATCTTTGAGAATGATCCATGAGCACTTGAGAAAAAGGTGTATCCTGCTGTTGTGGGATGTAATGTCCTATAAATGTCTGTTAAGTCTAGCTCCTTTATAGTAATATTCAGATTCTCTATTTCTTTATTGATCCTCTGTCTAGACGTTCTGTCCACTGATGAGAGTGGGGAATTGAAGTCTCCAACTATTATGGTATATGTGTCTATTTCCCTTTTCAGTGTTTGCAGTGTATTACTCACGTATTTTGGGGCATTCTGGTTCGGTGCATAAATATTTATGATTGTTATGTCTTCTTGTTTAATTGTTCCTTTTATTAGTATATAGTGTCCTTCTTTGTCTCTTTTAACTGTTTTACATTTGAAGTCTAACTTGTTGGATATTAGTATAGCCACTCCTGCTCTTTTCTGGTTGTTATTTGCATGAAATATCTTTTCCCAACCTTTCACTTTCAACCTATGTTTATCTTTGGGTCTAAGATGTGTTTCCTGTAGACAGCATATAGAAGGATCCTGTTTTTTAATCCATTCTGCCAATCTATGTCTTTTGATTGGGGAATTCAGTCCATTAACATTTAGTGTTATTACTGTTTGGATAATATTTTCCTCTACCATTTTGCCTTTTGTATTATATATATCATATCTGACTTTCCTTCTTTCTACACTCTTCTCCATACCTCTCTCTTCTGTCTTTTCGGTTCTGACTCTAGTGCTCCCTTTAGTATTTCTTGCAGAGCTGGTCTCTTGGTCACAAATTCTCTCAGTGACTTTTTGTCTGAAAATGTTTTAATTTCTCCCTCATTTTTGAAGGACAATTTTGCTGGATATAGGAGTCTTGGTTGGCAGTTTTTCTCTTTTAGTAATTTAAATATATCATCCCACTGTCTTCTAGCCTCCATGGTTTCTGCTGAGAAATCTACACATAGTCTTATTGGGTTTCCCTTGTATGTGATGGATTGTTTTTCTCTTGCTGCTTTCAAGATCCTCTCTTTCTCTTTGACCTCTGACATTCTAACTAGTAAGTGTCTTGGAGAACGCCTATTTGGGTCTAATCTCTTTGGGGTGAGCTGCACTTCTTGGGTCTGTAATTTTAGGTCTTTCATAAGAGTTGGGAAATTTTCAGTGAAAATTTCTTCCATTAGTTTTTCTCCTCCTTTTCCCTTCTCTTCTCCTTCTGGGACACCCACAACACGTATATTTGTGCGGTTCATATTGTCCTTGAGTTCCCTGATACCCTGTTCAAATTTTTCCATTCTTTTCCTGATAGTTTCTGTTTGTTTTTGGAATTCAGATGTTCCATCCTCCAAATCACTAATTCTATCTGCTGTCTCTTTGAATCTATCATTGTAGGTATCCATTGTTTTTTCTATCTTTTCTACTTTGTCCTTCACTTCCATAAGTTCTGTGATTTGTTTTTTCAGTTTTTCTATTTCTTCTTTATGTTCAGCCCATGTCTTCTTCATGTCCTCCCTCAATTTTTCGATTTCATTTTTGAAGAGATTTTCCATTTCTGTTCATATATTTAGCATTAGTTGTCTCAGCTCCTGTATCTCATTTGAACTATTGGTTTGTTCCTTTGACTGGGCCATATTTTCAATTATTTGAGCGTGATCCGTTATCTTCTGTTGGCATCTGCACATTTAGACAGATTTCCCTGGGTATTGGATCCAAAAGTTTGGAAGATTTTTCTGTGAAATCTCTGGGTTCTGTTTTTCTTATCCTGCCCAGTAGGTGGCGCTCATGGCACACGTTTGTCAGCGGGTCCCACCAGTAAAAGGTGCTGTGGGACATTAAATTTGGAAAAATCTCACCGTCTGGGGGGTTTGCTAGCCAAAGCAGCTTGAGCCGGCCCGGGGTACGAACGCAGAGAGGGTTGCTGGTCGCCGCAGCCCGCAAAAGAGCCCGTTCGAATTTCCTAGTCAGCCCTGGGCGACAAGCGTGGCGGGAGGGCGCCAGCAGCAGCAGCCCGCCCGGGAGAGTGCACGTTCCCCGGGAGTCACGGGTTTGGAAGGGGCCTCCCCCACCCGTCACCGTTCTCCGTGGCCTGGGGATTTCTGATCCAATTCTCTCAGTTGGTCCGGGGGGCTGCGCGTGGTGTGGGCGCCAGCTGCCTTGGTTTCAGGGGACTGCCTCTCCAATTCTCCCAGCCGGCCCGGAAAGGGGGAAGGGAGTAACTCTGGCCGCTTGCCGCCCCACCCGGTGAAGCCCGCGCGCCTCGGCGATCTCACCCGAGCTGCTTCTCTCAGCCAGCCAGCCGTTCCAGGATGGGGTATGCTGTCTTTTTTTATCTCTGTTGTGGCTTTGGGCACTTTCTGTATCATTTCTACTCCCCTAGTAGCTGTCCTGGAGAAGAAACTAAGATCCGCGCATCTTACTAAGCCGCCATCTTCCAGGAAGTCCACCAATAATATATTAAAGAGATTTTTTCCTTGTTATACTTCAATTGTCTTTCTTTTTATCCATTTCTTACTTTTAAATTGTATCATATTTTGTTTATTTTAATTATCTTATAGGTATGCTTTCTATATTATAAAATAATTCAGAAGAATTTACAATAAACATTTAAGCTAATTTCATAGAGAAAAGACAACTTTTATGGTCTAGGTATATTTATCAATATACTCTTTTCAAAATAACAACCTAAAAACAACACATAGCAATTATTAAGCCTAGTGAGTTTGTCTCTTCTTCAAGGTCACAGTTAGCGAGTGGTAGGAGCCTGGACTAAATCCCAGGAAGCCTGACTCTCGTAGCTGATCTTGTCTTTTCAATTCTTTCTCAGCTAGCTATAATCTATTCAATGAAAACCCAAATACTAAGATATTTCCTGTGATTGCAGTTGGATTGTCAATTTTATGTGGAGTCAGTGGACTTGCAGTGTATGAAGCTCATTGAGCATCCATCTAGATTTTTCTGTTATCAATGGAGCACTTCAAAATAACCTTGTCAATATAAATACCTTTTCAGTTCCCTTCTATCTTCATAAAACTAAGGACTATTTAGTGGGACCATAACAAACTCCAGTAGAATTTTACAGGGTGGGAATGAAAATCAGATTGTAATTGTTAAAATTTGGGTTCTATAACATAACTTACTCACAATGCTTCTAATTTAGCCTTATCTTCATCATCACCAAACTACAAGCGTCACCACTGCCAACACCACTTCCACCATTATCCCTGTCTTCACCACCACCATCACCAGTGCAGTTGCCACAGCTACCACCACCTGTGTCACCACCACAGCCATCACCATCACTGTCACCACCAACACCATCCTTCTAGGCTTTGTCCCCTTTCAACTAAATTTAATATAAATACTCAACTTGTGCTTAAATTAAAACCATTAATCTTAACTATAACTCACTAGATATTTCACATTTTGATAAAATAATACTTTATTTTCTTAATCAGATATCAAAGGCAAGTAAAGAGAGAAAAAGAGAAAGGGTCTTGGGGCCTAGGGCAAAGGAGAGAGATGAAAAAAGAAATGGAAATAGCAGAATCACAGATTCCCTTTTCTGGAGAGAGAAGAGACAGAAACATTGAGAGATTGAAGTGAAATTTGAGAAATTAATCGTGTCAGACAATTCCTTAGTAACTAATTCCAGATATTTCCAGACATCATCTGTTCCTTAGCTTACTGCATATGAGAACATTTTAGAAATCTATACATATAATTTTAGTTACTGATTTTCATTTCTAGAATAGAGACCAATTCATATAATTTTTTAAAATGTGGTGAAAGGGTGGAAAAGAGCAGCAAGGAAATAACTTGATCTAACACATTAGAACTCAAATATGAATTTTGAGCTTATCAAAAGTATAAATGATGGTTACAGAAAAAGCAAACAGGTATCAAGTGTGAATTATTTAAATGATTTAAAAATAACATATATGGACTAATTGAATGTAATGAATTTTATTAAGTTGCCATATTATGAAAGCTATTTTATATGCTATAAATATGCTACAGCTAAAACTTACATATTTAACTCAACTAAATGAAAAATGTTTCTTACAGCTTATCAAAGTGGAAGGTTGTACAAATAAAGATATTAACATCATCTCAAGGATAACCAATTTCTTATGCCAAACAAGTTTAATTCATATGGAGCAAATTCTTTAGAAACTTCAAGAACCAGGTGAAATTATTCCAATTTGGTTTTTGATAACTCTGGAGGCAAGCCATCTGGGATATAGTGGGGGAAATTTCAAACAATCATTAAATGTTGGCCATATTTGTAGAACCCTAGTTCTGTTGCTTTCAAAGAGAAAGTTAAAGCAGAGGCCATACGTATGTATGAAATTAATGAAGAAATAACCTTTCTGGTTCACCTAGAGATTTAATTATCTCCAATTAAGAAGGAATGCCAAACACATAATGAATTAGAATTTTTACCATATCATTCAGCATTGCTGAATACTTACATAATATATACTGTTTTGAATTTCAATTGATTGTAGTTTGATATTAGAAACAAGTTCTGTTCAGTTACTTAGGAGATACATCATAAGCATGTTTTCCCATCTCTATATTCCACCTCCCACACAGAGTCATATTTGACCCTGGCAAGTCACAATTATAATAAAGAATTTTTATCCAGGCAGAAAAGTTTATTCTAAGTATTTCTAATTTCTTAATAAATGGCATTTTCAAGTAATATTTTGCTATTTTTCAAATGATAGTTTATGGCTCTCATTCCTTCTCCATCTCAAAAAGTAATTTTATTCAAGTCAACATTTTCATCTTCAACACCCTGTAAGATTATCAGAGCCAAGAAAATCATACCAACCTTTAGAACTTAATCCTCACAAACTATACACAGGCTTTGATCTAGGATCATTTTTGATAGCTGCTGATTTGCACCATGGTCATGAGAGGCATTTAGACAAAGGTTAGTATGGTGGAGGAAAATGGGGAAAAGAATATATTAGTTGACTGTGGTTGCCATAACAAACTATCACAAAGTGAATGGCTTAAAATAACAAGAACTTATTTACTCACAGTTCTGGAGGTCCAAAATCAAACATTGGCAAAGACATGCTCTCTCCAAAGTCTCTAGTGTAGTGTCCTCCTAGGTCTCTTTCTACCATCTAGTGGTTCCCAGAAATGTTGGGCTTCCTTGGTTCTATTTGTATCCCTCTGATATCTGCATCCATTTTCCAATGTTTATCTCCTGTACAATACCTCTTTTCTCCCATACTTTCCTCTCCTTTCCTCTCATTCTCTCCTCTTTCTTCTTCTTATAGGGACACCAGACATTGAATTTGGGGCCCACTGTAGTAGAGTATGACCTTATAGCAATTTAAATAATAACATCTGCACAGATCCTACTCCCAAATGAGTCATGTTCTGAATTTCAGTTGAAATGAATTTGAAGGGAACATTTTACATCCACTCCGGAAGGTCATACACATCTCTATATTCACTTCTTCAATCCCTAACAGTCATTTATCTAATGGCTGTACATTATATACCTAATTTTTTGACACCACTGTGTTTTAGTTCTTTATCACCCTTGTCACAATGTGATATTTGTCATTTCATCTTTCCTTATTATTCAACTGTACCACTCTAGAATAAAATCACCATGAAAACATTGTCCCTTCTGTATGATTTTAACATTTGATTTCCAGTGGCTAATACATTATGTAGAAGATGAAAGACAACCAACAGATAGTTCTTAAAATATTAAATAAATGTAGACTTTGCCAAGCCTATTTTATCAGGTCATAAATCAGGTATATAAATTAAGAAACATTATCATGATGAACTAACATTTATTATTCAAGGTGGTTATTCTCATGCCAGGCAGAGCACATATTTAATCCAATTATTTGGTGTGACTCAGGTCTTCAAAAGTTTTATTTTGACCTATGTGCCATGCCATCAGAAATTCTAACATGAGTTTGTTCTTTTGATATCATTGCAGTCTTATCAAATGGATACCTCTTCCAAAATATAAATAAGATAATGTGGGTAGACACATCTGTGGAAATGAAATCAATAATCATTTAACTCTCTGACAAAGGAACTAAATGAAGGCAGGGAACCTGAAAACTGAGAGTCAGTTAAGAACAAAAAGGTAAGAAAAAATTGACCAGAGATAATGGGGGAAGGTACTGAAGATAACTGTCTAATAGTTCAGGGCAATCCCTATATTTTGTTATTTGGAGATCATGGAAAGTATCAAGATAATAAAAATTACAGATACTGTCCAAAGGATTTGGAAAATCAGTTAAACTCATGTAATTTCATTTTTCCCTTTGGTAAAATGGAGCTAACTACACCATAGTATTGTTGCAAGGATTAAGAAAGCTGAAGTTTGTAAAATATCTTCCAGGGTGCCTGGGTCATGATTAGCATTCAAAGAAAATTATTTCATCCCCTCATTTAAATGATAAGAAAATGATATTTTACTTATTACTAGAATGTTTAAGTTATGTTTTCATGCAATAGAGACACATGCTATTTAACATGTATTGTTTTATTCTTCTCTTTGGAATGATTTCTTTTTAAAGTGCAGGAAGTTAAACTGATGCCCATGGGCATTCTTGAGCAGTTCTGCAATTTAAATGGAAAGGTGCATCTGTTCCTTCAAAAGCCTCCTTAAGGGTTCATGATTACTTATCCAGAGTTTCCAACTGGTTTACATTTCCTCATAGATTCCTGTCTTTTTGAGATTTGCCATTGCCAGTTTATTACTTTTGTGACCCATTCATAATCCTATTTAATACCTCCTCCACTGAGCCCTTGATGTCTTTCACTTAGACTCCCATTCATTCAATTGATATTGTTCTTTAAATGTTGTTTGATTGTTCTTTTATGAACTGGGTGAAATACAATTGGTCTTTGATACTTCTCAAATATTGACCATTGGTTTGGCCTTGACAGTCTTCCAACTTTGCAGGCAGGACACACTGTCAGATGATAAAAAGAGGCCATGGATCTCCTGGCCTTATATTTGCTATAACTTTGAATTTTCAACAATCACAACTTTGTCATTTTTAACCATTCAAATGTTGACTATAATATTCTTAACGAATTAGAATTTCTGGAAAGCAGTGTAATTGCTTAAAAACCTAAGAAGCAAAGCTTTTCTTAGGAGTAGAGTTAACAAAGCATAGGTGTGCCATTTTCTTGTATTATAAGACATTCAGCATATTCAAAGGGAATTGAGGGCTTCATAGTTTTTTGGGGGAGTTGGGGGAGGGGGAAATATACTATGAGAATTTAATATAAAAAGCCATATTAAACATATCTGCAAATTTTACTCTGTAAAGTATATGTTTTGTATTTTCATGGAGGAACATTATTGCTGAAAGGTACAGGTAAAGAGGTGCTTTGAAAATTTTGTCATAATTTTTAATTAGTTAAGATAATTATTCTTTATGACTGATGGTGTTATTGCACTTGGATTACATACTATATGTGAATGTTAACACACTAAAGGCAGCTTTGTATTAGTAGACAGATTATTGGATTGGAGTTTGAAGTTGTGATTCAGAGTACTTTATCTTCTACTTACCTATGGGAATTGTGCAAAAATAAATTATTAATCTTTGTTTAGCATTAGTTTTTTAATCTCTTGCCAAGAGTTACAAAATGGCCTTTGCCATACTTTCACCTTCCAAATCTCTCAGGAGCACATTCAATGGGAGGAACCTAATTTACACCCAGAGACTGAGATGTGAGTAGTGTGGGAAATACAACTTTTATCATTTTCAACCTTCCAATATGAAGGTGGTTGGTATGAAGGGGAAGGGAACCAATGCAAAGTGCTAAGTACAAGTATAAAATATGAACTACAGCTACCCACTGGAAAAATGAAGCTTTCATTTTGGAGCTCAAGGCTTCCTTAAAATTGTAAAGGAAAAAAGAAAACAGAATGAAAGTTCCCTGGTAGCTGAAACAGTTTGCATCTAAAGAGCCTAGCACTGTATTCTATGCCATTTTGCTATAACCAGAGTAATCAAGTGGTCATTTGATATGATGGTCAATTTTCCAAACTTTCTAATTAAAGCCAATGTTTAAAATATTTTAATAAAGCCAATGTTTAAAATATTTTAATATATTCATAAGGATTAGAATAATTTGTATGCAATGAGATGTTTTGAAACAATTTTTAGACTATCTATAAATGTTGTTGCGGATTGCTTGAAGTTTAATCTGTTTTAAGTTTTAGTATATTACACTTTTTTGTACTTTAATTTTATACAACTTAGAAATGAATTACTCATTATTTCTAAAATATTTATTGAGCACCCTCTATATGACAGCCATATTCCAGGTGCTTGAGATAAAACAATGTACAGAGAATATAAATATTCCTGCTCTCATAGAGATTACATTCTAATGAGGGAGAGGGAAAATAAACAATATAGCAAAAAGAAGTAGCTAATATGTTTTGTTAGAAGTTTATAAGGACTACAGAAAAGTAGAAAGTAAAGAGCACAGTAAGGAAGAGCATCAGTACTAGGGGTAGTCTGCAATTTTAAACAAGCAGGCAGGGTAAGCCTTATAGAGAGTAACACGTTTGAACATATACTTAAAGGAAGGGTGAGAGTCATGTGATATCTATGCGAAAGAAGTCTGTCTTTGGGGTTTGAGGAGCAGTAAGCTGGGCACTGAGGCAGGAATCCAGGGAATAGGAGAAGATGAGGTCCAAGAAGCGGTGGCAGGTTCAGATAACATGGCCTTGTAGGTAGCATTCAGGATTTCATTTTTAATGAGAGTGAAATGTAGTGCTATTGGATAATTTTTATCAGAGAATTGACTTATCTGTAGCAGGCTCATATTCACTGACAGAGTAACATTCAAAAAGAGATTTAGTGTGGGGGCAAGGCAGTAATGTAGAAGCGGTGATAAATTTAGGGAGTGAGTTTGAGTTAGTAGATGAGAAAGAATTGTGTGTCAATCTTAAGAGTAGTGAGATATGTTGGATTCTGGATACACTTCGAAAGTAGAACCAGAAGAATTCATGTCAGGTTGAATGTGAGGTATAAGCGAGTGAAGAGTAAAGCATAATTTAAAGATTTATGGCTGAGAAACAGAACAAAATTATCAACAACTGAGAAGAGGAAAGGCATGTGAGGAACATGACTGGGGGTATAGGAATCAGGACTGCAATTTCAATTTCAACATGGTGAATTTGAGATATTTATTAAAAATTCAAGTGGAGATTGAATTGCCTGGGGTTAGAGATCATGGTCTGGGATGCAGATATAAATTTGTTAATATTCAGAATTTATAATATTTAAAGCTATAGGATAGTATACATTTACTGAAGCAATATATATTGACACAGAAAATAAGAAAACCAAGGACTGAGCCCAGGGAAACACACTTTGAGAGACCAGTGATGTAAGGCAGAATCAACAAAGGAGAATGAAAACCAAGTAAGAGGAAAACCAAGAAATGGATTTAATTGTAAACTAAGTAAGTGAAGTGAATCAAGGAAGTAAAAGTGATCATATCCAACGCAGTTGAAAGGTCTATTAAAATGATGGCTGAGAATTGATCTTGGGATTTAGCAGAAATGTAGGTCATTTATAATATTGACCAGAAATGTTGGTTAAGATTGAGTGGTGAGAAGAGTGTTTCCAGAGTTTGCATAAGAGTGACTGAAAGGGAATGAATTAGAGAGAGCAAGTTAAGAAAGCACTGTCAACATATTTTACTATGAAGAGGAAAAACAAATGATAGGGAAGTGGAGTTAAGAGAATTTCTAAGATGGAAAAAATAGCAGGGATTTCTATGGTGATGGGAATAATCTGGCAGAGCTAAAGGTTCTAAGAGGAGTATATTCTAAAACCATGGCTCTTGAGTAGACAAGAAGACATGAAATCTGGTGCACAATTGGACATATTGGCTTTTGATGGTTGCATGGATAGTTTGTAGGGAGTAAGGCTCTATAATACTAGGCAGGGAGGCTGAATATGTATGTAAGGATTCTGAAAGTTGGGCATATAGGGTGGTATGAAACTATATAAATACTTTTCTGACTACTTCAAGTTTTCACTGTGAAATTGAAAATGAAGGTCATTGAAAAATGAGGAAAAGGAAGAAGGTATTGGGGATTTGAAGAAAGAAGAAGAGGTGTGAAATAATCCTTTAAAACAGTGGCAGAATAAATGGACTGAGTACATTCAGTAAGATATAGTAATTCCAATAACCATTTGAGATTCAGTCAGGAATTAAAATGAGGACAGTTCATGTGGCCTCAAAATAGTACTCACAGGATGGTCAAAAATTCACACAGCCTATTAGTTTTTTCTAGAGACAGGCAAATATACAAAATTCAGTTACTTAGTCTACTTTTTACTTTTTTGCCACTTTGTGGGAAAATAGCCAGAGGATGAAGTATTCTAAGGTTTATAGAGCCACAAAAATTATCATTAACCAAGTCACCTTAAATTTAGCTGAGATTGAAGAGGGCAGTTTGTTCTCATTCTTGTTAGGAAATGATATTGAGAACTGATACTTATTTGAGCTTTATCTTTCAAGTGGTGTAACTCAGTTGCCCACAGTTGTGACAAATTTCCCAATCACTCTCTCTCTCTCTATCTACCTATCTATCTATCTTCATAATGAATTGACAGCTCCCTTGATAATACTCTTTTCTTTTCCTGTTAGGTTTAAAATCTGAAACTCTATTTTTCTTTGAGAGGTCTGAGCAGTGCTGTGTCTCAGTTACAGGTTCTGTTAATGGTCACTCTGTCCAGATAGGTTTCAAAATATCTTGAATCTGGTAGTCAGCTTAAATCAGGAACAGACTTTACAGTATCATTTATTCAAAATATTTATTTCTAACTCTTCATATAGTTAGTAAGATCCTTCCACATTATTGCACCCGTAGCAGTTAATATGGTTCCAATAAATTTTCACAACATAAACTGTTAAGGTCCCTAAGGCCAGCCGACTAGCTTCTCTTAGGAGAATGACTTCTAATCTTTGAAAGTGGGACAGTTATGTAAACTAATTGACATTCACCAGAGCAGAATTGCTACAGTGGAGTTATTCCTTAAAATATACAGATTCTTTCCTTAAGATAAGGATGCCTTTGATAAATTTCAGATATTTCTTTTAGTCCATGAAGCTTTAAAAATCACTATATTCTCAGTTTTCAGCCTGGTGTGGACTGTTTTATAGATGCCAGCACAACTTAAGTTTCACATGATTGAGGAGGTAGTTATGGATACATAAATAAGTAGACATTTAAATTTGTATTTTTTGTGTTTTATACATGAGAAAATATTAAGGCCAAAATTCTTTTTTGTGCAATAAACACACTTTTACAATAAAGAAATTGAATCAATGTTGACTTTTCCGTACTATTCGTATTTTACTTATATTTACCATTTCTGGGAGCCTAAGTTCCTTTGAGTAGATTCTGATTTCCACCTAGCATCATTTTCCTTCTGAGTAAAAGATGTTAATATTTATTGTAGTCTGCTGCTAAATTAGTTCATATTTGTCTGTCTCAATGTCTTTATTTCATCTTTGATTATGAAAAACTTTATTTCTCAGTACTAAATTTTAGGTTGACATTTTATTTTTTATTCTTGGATTTCTTTAAAGATGTTACTCCACTATCTTCTATCCTATATTTTTTCCTATGAAAAGTGAGCTGTCATTCTATTCTTCATTCCCGTACATATAATGTGTCTTTTCTCTCAGTTGATTTAAAATTTTCTTCTTTCTCATTGCTTATGAGCAATTTATCATCATGTGTAATTTTCTTCATGATTTTTATGTTTTGGGTTTGTTGGATTCTTAGATCTGTGGATTTATAGTTTTTCATAAAATAAAAAAATTTTGGACTATTATTTTATTTATTATTTATTTATTTATCTATTTATTTGTTTTCTGACAATTCTCCTATCTTCTTCTGTGGGAACACCAATTACTCACATGCTATAGCAGCTTGTTTTCCCACAGCTTCAATTTTCTCTTTGTTTTTGGTCATTAGTTTTCCTCTTGGTTTCTAATTTTAAATAGTTTCTATTGCTATATCTTCAGCTTTAATAATATTTTCCTCTGCAGTACCCAATTTCTTCAGTGTCCAGTCTTCTGTTAATCTGCTATCCAGTGAAATTTCATCTCAGTAATTTTATTTTTAATCATTATAATTTCAATTTGGGGTGTTTTTATATCTTCCATGTTTATAACAACAGTGCTTAATCTTATTTAGCTTTCTTGAAAATTATGGAGTACAGTTATAATAACTCCTAATATCCTTGTTTACTACTTCACAAAATAAGGTTTTGAAAATTATGTTAGTTACAATGATACCAAACTGGATTAGAGTGTATCTTAATCCAGTTTGACTGGTGTTCTTATAAGAGGAGCAACTTTGGAAACAGTCAGTAGATGACAGTAGAGGATGGCCATATGACAGAGTTATAGATTGAGAATGCCATGGATTGCTGGCTTACCTCCACCAGAACCATACAGAGTTCAGAGAAAACAAGGCTCTGACAACACCTTGACTTTGGACGTCTGGTCTCCAAAACTGTGAAGCAATAAACTACTGTTGTTGTAAACCATCTAGTTTCTGTTACTTTGTTATGGCAGCACAAGTGAGCTAAGACACAAGCTAATAAACTGTGGTAATAATAGGACTCACCTTATTTGTTTTTCCTCTCTCAGGAATCACTGTTATGCACAACCTGATGTCCAGAGTTTTCAAGTCATGTTACATATATTATTCCAGTTATTCAATCATTGGATTGGGAAGGTAAATCCAGTTCCTTGAATTCCACTTTGGCTAGAAGCAAAATTCCCAGATACCATATTATTTGTTGAGATGATGGAACAGAAATTAATGAAACTTTCCTTTGTTTCTTTAGTTTTTGGGGATTGTTTTTTTTTTTTTAATGTGGGCAGGCACTGGGAATTGAACCCAGGTCCTCTGGCATGGCAGGCAAGCAGTCTTGCCTGCTGAGCCACCGTGGCTCACCCTGGAGATTGTTTTTATTTGTCATTTAAGGATACTATAACTGATTGAGTATTTAGCTTTGAAATTTTTAAGCCCTTAACGTTAATCTCTCTCTTTTCAAAATTTAAAAATTCTTCTGGAGCACTTTAGATTAAAAATGCACATGCATCCATACATGTGAACAGCCACAATTATTAGTCTCTTGAAATCAATAAAATTTTGAGCTTCTTGGCCTTTCAGAGTGATAGCTTTTAATCACAAATGTTCTACAAAGGTGAAAAATCAGTATTTTAATATACAAATGAACTACCTGTCACCAATCTGAGAAGTTCTACAGTCTGAGTATATAAAAGATTTCCTTGGCCTGAATAAACTATTTTATCTGGGAGCCACTTGGTGTGTTATAAAAAGGAGGCCAAGAATAAAAATGAAGTTAATCCTAATCAATTTAGCAATTTAGCTTTTATTTGAATTGCTTAGTAAGAAATGATTATTTTCTGCTCTCCAATCATCCCTGTTTTCCATGAAAATATTTGATAATTCATATGACAGAAATAGATTTCAAAAAAGTTATAGAAAGAGGTTTCTTGATTCTGCTCAAGAAGTAGAGATTTTAAAAATGTTTTCATTCCCATTCTGACCACATGAAAACACTGTGATAGAGTGAAAAATATCATATATGATTAAGCTAATAACCTTGAGATGGAGAGATTGCCTTGGATTATCTGGGTGGACCCAATGTAATCACACAGTATTTAAAACAGTCAGAGAGGAAGATGTGATGGTGGAAGAAGTGTAAGAAATTTGAAGATGCCATGTTGCTGGCTTTGAAGTTGGAAAAAGAGGCTAGGAGCCATGGAATGCAGGTGTCCTCTGGAATCTAGAAAAGGCAAGAAAACAGATTGTCCTCTAGAATCTCCAGAAGGAATGCAATCCAGACACCTTTATTTTCAGCCCAGTGAGAACTATTTCTAACTTCTGATCTCTATAACTATATGGGAATAAACATATTCTTTTAAGCCACTAAGTTATGATAATGTGTTACAGCAGTAATATTAAATTAATATAACACTGAATAATGTATAAAACTATAAATATCTTTATCTGATGGAGAGCATAGTAACCAAGTAGCCTGAAATCTAAGAAAAGATGGATGCCTCCAGGGAAAGCTGGGCACAGTGTTGCAGACTTACATGGACCAGAACATAGGAGGAACATGGGACTGTCACAGAACTAAGTAAGAGATTTTTAAGTAAAAATTTAAAAACTTTCTAAAAGTCAAATGATCACTAGCATGAATTATAGAATGCTATGGACTGCAGAGACAAAGCAGGTTTTCACCCATTTTGCATGCCCATCTCTACTAGACACTCTAAAAAAGATTTGAGGAAGGCAGGGTATAGGAGAAAGATCAGAGTAGCCCTCACTGCAGGAAAGGCATGGAATCCCACTGTGATGCTTCTGTATCTCCAGTGTAGAACAAAATCCTTAAACAGCTGGGAGAAAGGAAGCAACACCTGCATCCCCAAGATATAAGTGAAAAGCTTGTTATGGCCAGAAGGAAAGTACAAAAAACAAAATAAAACAAAAAACACTTTCTATTTGTGTGAATGGGGAGGGACCCTGGGCTGAGATCATTAGAGATTCTCCACAACTGGGGAAGGGCCATAAGAATCTTTTGCACATAATACTTGCTAATGATATAGAGCAGGGTTTGGCTGCCACAGGGAGGACAGTCAGGATCATGGAGAAAGTGCTATCCTCAATAACTTAAGGAGTGACTGAAATAGAAAGCTGAAGAAGGACACCCCCTTCCCACCAGCATTTCTGCTCCCACCTTAAGGCTAGTAAGCATCACATCATAAGTAACAGCATCTACATCTGAAGGAAAGGTAAAATCATGAAGAGAGACTCTCTGGAAATAAAAGTTCATAGTGAAAAACTGAAGCTGAAGGTGAAACAGGAACACGGAGAAAATCTCTACAACAATCCAAACCAAATTAAGTATAGATAGCAAAGAGGAATTTGACATCTGTGATATCATCACCAAAGCAACAATAGCAATGATTATGACAATAAAATAAACTCAACTCAATTGCTGACTAACTTGATTCAACTTACCACACTGTGGGTCTATTAGAAAAAGAAACATGCCCATTTTCAGACACAAACTCTATTAACCTTAATGTTTACTGTTTTACAGCTGCTTAGCTCACAACCAAAAGTTATGAACCATCCACATGTCTGAACACCCTCCTCACCTTGTTCAGCCTAGGAATCCCCACATGAGGCAATGACCACCCCTGACCTCACATACTTCAAGGACAACCTTCTCATCTCACCATGGACTTTGACACAGAATCCGGGTCACCTGGTTCCATTTGAAGTCCTATGTGGACATTCACTTTGCTGAATCTCATTTGATATCTTTATCACTGAACTGTTTAAAAAGTAAAGAGAAGAAAAAAGAAAACAGAAATCTAAATAAATTGTACACATGTATAAATATATATGAATATTTTACCATTATTTAGATGGTATGGTTTGTACCAGGAAAACCCAAGAGATGAAACTGAATGGCTATTATATTTAAAAATGATAATTTAATAAAGTAGCTAGGTACAGAATTATATAAATCAATATTTTCTCATATCTAAAAATAAAAAGCTGGAATATAGTGAAGAGAAAAAAGGTTTACTTTAAAAGAAACAAACGTCTTAAAATCCTAGGACTAAATTTACAAACACAAAGAAGTTGTATCAAAAATAGTGCAGAATATATGAAAATTATACAAATATTTGAACAAAAGATATGAAAATTATACAAAACTATTTCTGAGCATCTCATGTTTAGAAAATCTTAAATAGGTCAAGATTTTAAAGCTTCTAACTCTTCCCAAGCAGTGACACCCTAGAGAATTTTCCCAATTAAATTATTAAAATATACTTTTTAGCAAGACATATTTCATCATATCAAAAAAAAGCCAAATATGGTCAGGTAAGTTCTAGCAAAACAGTGGGAGGAAAGCCTGACCAGTTATTAACACAAAGTACAAAGCAACAATAATTAAATAATTTAATATGAAAAAATAATGAACACATTCATGGAACTGAACACAAATGCCTCAAATAGACAATAGACCTAAGTATTTAGAATAGGTTAGGTTTGTATCTCAAATTACTGGGAAAAATTAATTATTCAAAAATATTGCAGGGACAGTGTGTAGCTATATGGAAAATATTCTTTACACCTTGGTAAAAACCAATTAATACAAATGTAAATGGAAGAATATCTGTAAATGTAGTAGGGGGAAACCATGTCAAAATCATTACAACCTTTCAGCAGAGAAGAATGTTCTAATAATGACACAAAGACAGTTAGAAGTGAGAACATTTCATGACCAGAGTTAGAAGAGAGGAAAATTAAAACCTGAAGATGAATAAAAAGGAAAACAATACCATAAAAGTGGAAATTTTCTTGAAATGGTGAGGAGAATGGCCTGTGCTTTATATTTTGGGACTGTCTCCTTAGTTCTTTGTCGATAGGCATAACAGCTCAAGAATGTCCAAAGTCTTGTTCTCAGGGGAGCTTGGATTCTTATGATCTGATGTGTTTGAGAATTTAGTTCTTCAGCTACCTTTCGCTCTTCAAGTTATCAAATCTCTAGGAGAGTGGGATGAGATTGTGATATGGAAGGAGGCAATGTGTAAGGGCTTGTGATCTGAGTTGGGGTTCCAAAAATTTACTGGGTTCAGAAAGCATAGAAATATTGCATTTGGGGAAGGGTGTGTACCAAAATTATAATCTTTATGTGGAAGTTTTATTTTTAGAACTTACAATATGAATAAAAGTTAACTTTAAGAATTTTACCTAATTGTAAATATTTAATTTGTTCAACAACAAGATATATGTAAAGAAAGATAAACTATAGAAAGTTTCAGATCACATACATGCATATTAAGAGTTACAATCATTCTATAGGAACCTAAAAAAGACAACAATATAATATTCTCCACAGTATATTATCAAGAAAGAAAATATAATAAAGGTGATAAAATTAAGCAGAACACTTATAGTCAAAAGGAATTGGAAAAATTAATATTTTGTAAAGATACTAACAATGGATCAAAATTGTATTTTGACATTTGGACAACCATATGTGTAGAAAATGAACCTCAACCTGTTCCTCACATCTTTAACAGAAAAATTTATTCAAAATTTATCACAAAACTCTTTTAAAACTATATAAAATGTTAAAGGCTTAGAATAAAACATGGGAAAATATTTTCAGTGCTTGGTATTAGGCAAAGAGTTGTGACATATAAAAAAATTATCTCTAACAGAAAGGAGATAATAAATGGGAATTCATGAAAATGAAAAGTTTTGCTTTAGGAATAAGAAAACTAATAGAATGAAAACTGAAGTCACACACTAGGAAACAGTATTTGAATAGCATATAGTTATTAGATAACTACTATTCAGAATACATAAATTATCTCAAAATTTCTTAAGAAAACATCAAAATCCAAATAAATATTTTGATCAAAAACTTGATCACAGAACATATCCACATTACAAATGAACACGTGTTAAGATGGTAGATATCAATATTCACTAGGTGAGTGCAAATTAAATTTTGATACTGCTACTTGCCCTTCAGAATGGCTGAAATTGAATATTGAACTTAGGAAATGTTCATGACGAGCAACAGAAATCTTTGACATTATATAATATGCCTTAGCTGGGACATGAAGAGTAGAGGGAGTTATGGTTGAGTGTGTCAGGTTCTGTAAAAATTGACATAGATTATTATCTGGCAAAATTGTTTCTACAGAGTACAGGTATTTTTAAGAAGTACAGACAGATCTGGGTTCATTTCAAAATGCTTACTTCTATTTTATTCTCGGGAAACAAATGGAATTTTTCTCTAAATTCACATCGAATTTAGCTGAGAATCCTGGAGGTAAGACTCAAGAAAGTGTGATGGTATTATTTGGTTTGTTAATGTTGCCAGAATTCAATATAACAGGAATGGAGTGACTTTGATAAGGGAATTTAAAAGTTACAAGTTTGTGTTCTAAGGTGATAAAAATGTCCAAACTAAACCATCCAGCGAAAGATAACTTGACTCAAGAAAGGCCAATGTCTGCCACATAGAAAGGTGCATGCATGTCTGGTGTCTGCTCATCTGTGCTCTCAGTTCTATTGCTTCCAACTTTTGATGCCAGTGGATTCTTCTCTAAGCATCTGTGGGCATTCTCTTAGCTCCTCTGGGATTCAACTCTGGATTCTGGTTTGCTTAGCATCTCATGTGAAGGCACATGGTGGGGTACACTGGGATCTGCATTTCCAAACACCCATGGTCTAGTCGTCTCTGTCAGCACTCCAAGCATCTCCAAATATCTACTTCTCTGACAACTCTCAAGCAACAATGTCTCCTGGGGCTTCTGCATTTCCACCCATCTGTGTCTGCATCTGGATCTGAGGTTTCTACAAAATGATTCCTGTTTTAAAGGACTCTGGTAAACTAATTAAGATATACCTTAAATGGAAGGGGTCACATCCCCTTCTAATAAAAATCCACAGTCACAATTGAGTGGATTGTATCTCCATGAAAACAATCTAATACAAGGGTCCCACTCTACAATATTTAATCAGGATCAGAAAAACAAAGCTTTTCTGGGAAACATAACAACTTCAAACCAGCACAGGTGCCCCTAAATTTGAGCCTCCCCGATTTTTTATCTCTCATGCTAGCCCATGGTCAGTCCCCAGTAATTAGTCAATCACCCTTTAGTTCTCCTACTAAAGGATAACTCCAGCTGTGGGTTGTGCTCCAGAGGAGCCATACTTCTTTGTATCTGCCTACCTCTCCAGTTTTTGGAGCAGTGATTTGTCTTATGGCCTCAATTCTCTTAGGGATGTTGATTTTCAGTTTTCAGGTTTTTTCTTGTTTTGAGGATGGGAGTGATGACCTACAAGCTCTTTATATGGTGGAACAGAAACATCTGTTCCTATAGTTTATCACCTATGGTTATTTAAAAAATTCTTTTATGGTTTATCTCTTAAAAATAGATATTTAACAGGGTATGATTTTAATTTTCAAGTATGTATGTATATATATATATACATATATATATATTCTATGTTTACCACCTGGGGGTGAATAAGTATAGAAATCTGGCCTTTCTTAAATAGAACATATATGGTCCCCAGGTGGGGTGAAGAGGCATGGAAATGGTTGATGCTCTTTCTCTTAGGTATTGTTTACTCTCTCTTTTTCCCCAAAAAAGATAAAAAAGCAAAGCAAACACAAATCAAATAAATAAAAAATAATTAGTATCCATTGTTATATAGTCCTATTTCTTGCCATTACCCTAAATCTATCTGATACCCAGCAACACAAATGGTACCCAGCATCAAAAATATGTGTACATGACTGAAGTTTCAAATGGGTATAAATCCTATTTAGAACCTTCTTTTAAATATTCATACTGAAGTCCAGAATTCAACACAGATGAAGAAAATCCTAATCACTTCAGATGCACTTACCACATTGATCAAATAGGATAATAAGATGTCAACATTTATTAAATATGAATTATGTAACATGGTAAATATAAGTGTCTTTGAATAGCTTCTTCTATGATTTTTCCCACAGCTTTCATGTAAAATTAACCCTAGCTCCCTGTTCTAGAGCTCATCAGATTCTTACACACACACACAAACAAACATACAAATTTGGGAAAATCTTAATTTATGAAGAAATACTTTAAGTTGTATTTTGAATCCAGGACAAACTTACACCAGAACTTATTTTTTATACTTAATATTTGTCTACCATGAATTCTTTCAACCATCCTCTTGTGGCAGAATTGAAAATAAAATGTGAACCAATTAATTGATGGAAACCCTGTTGTCCATTTTCTCATACAGCAGGACTGTTTTTAAACAAATCATTTGTAAGTCAGTTATTCTATGGACTTGACCCAAGCTGGAATCAAAAGTTACTTTTATATTATATATTTTGTGAGGTATTCATTATTTTGCTCTTGACAGAAGGTAAATAAAACCACTATCATTTGTTCCATTTACAAGTTGAATAACAACTCAGAATGAAATGCCTAGCATCAGCAAGATAAAAATTTTTGGAAAATCCTCACTGGATTCTTGTTCTCAAGATCCTTAGAAGATCCACATTGTACCTTCAGTATTTTAAAAACTCCACTGAAAGTGACAGTTTGTTATGCACAAAGGCCAATAGTTTCTTTGTATCAGAAGACCAATAGTTTCAATGTATCAGCTTTCTCTCCCCCAGTTATACTACATCTGATGTCTACTTTCATTTAAATGTGTGCTCAAATAAACAGATCATTCTCTTCAATACAACAACATAAAACAATGAGCTTCCTAAAGTGTTTTCAACATCAGTCTCTAAGATGTGCCTTCTGAATAAGTAGGAGAACAATGAAGTTTTCATATAATAGTAATTATGTGCTCCTGTGTTAAAATACACAGCCATTACTGTTTCTATTTTCCTGTTTACAAAATATCGATGTCCAGAACCTTAACCAAACATTACAGATAAGATAGTCATTGATTATTGGCAACAAATTTAGTTTATTACACTTATATGCTTGTGCCCTGATTTGTTTTTAATTTCAGGAATAAGTATTAAGTTTCACTACCTCTATTAAATTTTATCATCACTTTGGAAGTTGTAGTAGTTTGGAGCTGTTATTCAACCCAGAAAAGGCCATGTTCTTTAATCCACTCCTGTGGGTACAAATCTGTTGTGGGTGGGACCTGTTGTTTCAATTGAGATGTGTCTCAACTCACTCAAGTTGGATCTTTTATGAAGAAAGGAGAGAGAAACACCAGAGACATTTTGGAGACAGTTCAGTGAAAAAGGACCAGCAGAAGTCAGCCATCTGCCTTCATGTGTGACAGAGGAACCACAGATGCCAACAGTCTTCCTTTAGAGAAGATATCAACCAGTTGATACCTTAATTGGGCCATTTTCATGGCCTTAGAATGGTAAATTCTTAAACTAATAAATCCTCATTGTAGAAGCCAAACCACTTCTGGTATATTGCATTCTGGCAGCATTAGTAAGCCAAAACAGAAGCATGAAAATAATTATATGTAGCATAAAGAAGGGGAGAGAATAATTTAGTTTTATGCTGGTAGATTTTGGTAAAAATGAAAAAAGACCACTTTTCTTTACAGAGATGGAAAATAGTTGGAATCCATTTGAGTGTGGATAAAGTAGAAGTGAAGAGGATGGAATCTGACATCAGAAACAGGATCATTTCTTAGGCCTACTACTTAATCTTTTAATGGTCTTGTGTAATAAATCAAGGTTTTCTTGTCTGTATTTTCTAACCTAAAAATGACTACAAGAATACTAATCTCTTACTCATTGGGTTGGTATGGATGCTATATGGATGTACTATGTGCTCTGAGGGGAGAGCCATCTGCTATCAGAGTGTGGTGGGGGTTATGAGCCATCCTCTGGGGTTGCATAGATGGTGGCACTTACCTCACCCATCCTTAAGGAGATGAAAGTATTCCGGAGAGATCTTGGCATACACAACATTCATTAATACTTGCTGACTGTTTAAACATTACAGCCACAAGGTAGTGGCATTTGGGGGACATCCATGAATAGACACACATTGTACACATGTCTGAAATGGGTGGAAAGGCTGAGAACACAGCAGAGAACTATAAGTAAAGTTCCCAAACAGGAAGCTGGCATCCATCCCCCACCAGCAGGGGAGGCTGTTGGAGACACTTCCCAACAGGAGAAAGAAGAAGACAGCTAAGAGCAAGGGAAGGTAGCTAAACCAACCTCCAATTGTGGTTTCAATGAACAAATTTGAACTGCTGAATACAAGCTCTGAGCAATGATAAAACTAGATAAAACAGGAAAGTAACCCTGAGGTCTCTCCTGGAAGAGAGGAAATGGGGCTGATGATGAGATGAAATAGAGGCTTTCAAAGTAGGCTGATGTCAGAATACTGGAAAAATGTCTGTTCCCCAAGAAAAGGGGCGCATAGGGCAGAGTACCAACTCTGGCACTTGATTAGTGAAACTTTGGGGACTAGATACTGGCTCTGAAAAGGGACTTTAATTTCTTCTCCCTTTGTTTTATCCTTTTTAAAAAAGTATTCTAAGTAGCACATTGTAGAAAGCATCAGGCATTTTCAATTGTCATTGCTGACCTTGGCAAGGGCAGAGTTGAGACAGGTTTGAGATACCAAAGAATGATGAAGGGAAGGAGATAATTCCTTAAAGGGCATATCTAACTCAAGAAAACGGAGGCAGGGCCCAGTCCAAAGGGTGGCCCTCCTTCAGAGAATTCAGACCCCAAGGGGTGGGAATCAAAGACAGTGTGAGCTTGACTGCCACCTCAGCTTCTGTCTCAGCCATGCCCATGACAGTAACAAGGTTTGCTGAACATTAAGGGCACTGCAACACTTTATGCCAGTGGGTAGCTGTGGGTTGACATACACCACCTCCTGGCCAAGATTGGAAAAGCACAGCACCTAGAGTCTCCGTAGGAATATTGAAGAATCTGCTAGGTCTCATACTCAGGGAAACTTGATACTGAATACACCCTCTTCCTAATAAGTGGGCCTGTCTTTGTATCTGAAAACCTGATTGGAGTCAATTATATCTTGGGAAACCCCTCAACAACAACAACAAAAGATTCCTAATAAGCAGGTTAAGGAGCAGAAAAACAATGGCTGAAAAAAAATTGATGAGTGAACAGAAGCTATGCAAGAGGTCTAGAATAAGTTGAACTGAATGCCAAAGAACAGATAACAGAGAACAAAGCCATCAATAAAAAAAAACCTGGGGTAAAAGAGTGAAAATGACCCCCTGAATGAAATAATCAAGAAAATCTGATGCCTGGACATCAGGAAAAAATTAAAGTAATACTAGGAAAAATGAAGATAGGTCCAGTCAAAAGAAAAAAAATAATGTTTCAGTTGAGATACAGGACTGGAAATAACTAATTAAAGTTTTTGAACAAGCATGCCAAATCACTTCAGAAACAAAATCAATGAGGTGAGAGAAGATATGGTAAAAGAGATGGAGGATATAAAAAAGACATTGGGCAAACATAATGAAGATCTTGAAAGCTTGAAGGAAACAAATTGCAAAACTTATAACAATGAAAGCACAATAGAAAAGATGAAAAACACAATGTAGACTTGTAACAGCAGGTTGGAAGAGGCTGGGGAAAGGATTAGTGAACTAGAGGACAGGACACAAAAAATCTTACCTACAAAAGAACAAATTGGAAAAAGAATGAAAAAGTATGAGCAGGGTCTCAGGAAGTTGAATAACAACATGGAGCACAAGAATAAACTTGTTATGGTTGTCAGAGAAGGAGAAGAGAAGTGAAAGGGGGCAGAAAGAATAATGGGGGAAGTAATCATTGAAATTTCCCACATTTTATGAAAGACATAAAATTATAGAAATAAGAAGCACAGTGTACCTCAAATAAAATAGATGTGAATAGGCTCACTCCAAAACACTAATCAGATTGTTAGATGTCAAAGACACAGAGAGAATTCTGAAATCAACCATACAGAAAGCAAGCTCAAGAAGAATGTGCAGATTTCTCAGCAGAAACCATAGAGGTGAGAAGGCAGTGGTATGATATACTTAAGATAAGAAAAGAGAAAAACTTCCAACCAAGAATTGATATCTAGCAAAGCTGCCCTTCAAAAATGAGGAAGAGTTTAAGATATTTTCAGACAAACAGACACTGAGGGAGTTTGTGAATGAGACATGCTTTACAAGAAATACTAGAGGGAGCATTACAGGAAGATAGGAAAAGACAGGAGAGAGAAGTCTGGATAAGAGTGTAGAAATGAGACTATCAGTAAAGATAAGAAGAGAGACAAAATAAGACATTATGTGTCAGAATAAAATCATTGCAGGTACAGAAATGTGGATGAATTAGCCAGAAGCAAAAGGACAAATACTATATGGTCTCACAAACATGAACTACATCAATGAGCAAAATTTGAGAGTTAAAATTGAAAACACAGAATGTTCAGCAATACTGATTGTAAAGATCCAGAAATGGATAGCACAATGCTGTCTGACAGTAACACAGTACTGTAAATAAACTAAAGAAAGTTGAATGTGAGTATGATTGAGAGAGAAAGGATAGCGGAATGTATGCCACCAGAAGGAAAGATAGAAGATAACTATTAGGGAGGTATACTTCAGTGAAACCTAGAGTGAACAATGATGATGATTAAATGTACAGAGATAAGAAAGTTTTTACAGGAGGGAGAACAAATGAATGTCAACCATGCAGGGTGTTGAAAGTATGATGATATATGAAAAAAATAAAATCAATGCAATCTTGGGTATATAGTTAACAGTGACATTGTTATAGTCATCCATTAAATATAACAAAGGAAATATACCAAAGCTAAATGCCAATGAGAGGGGGATATAAGTGAGGGGTATGGGATTCTTGGTGGTGTCATTATTTCTCCTTTCTTATTTTATTTTATTTTTTCAATTTCTTATTCTAATTTTTCTCCCCTTTTCTTATTTCTTTGCACAAGAAATGGAAATGTCCTCATATAGATTGTGGTGATGAATGCATAACTCTGTGATTATACTGGAAAACATTGTTTATTAAGGATGGATTATGTTGTTTGTGAGTAAAACTGTTTAAAAATAAACAGAAAGATACACGTGCTGAAGAAAAGTTGGATAAAGATGTACTTATTCACTCTTGTTAGGGAAGTAGAATGGTGAAGACCTTTTGGAGGGCAGTGTGGTGATTCCACAGGAGGCTAAGTATAGGGTTGCCCTCTGATCCTGCAATCCTTTATTCTGTAGGCTATTCTTATGCATTATATAGATATCCCTTTTTAGTTTTCAGTGCATTGGAATAGCTAGAAGGAAACAACCAAAACTCTTGAAAGGTTATCCAATTTCCTCAATTATTGAATATGACTGTATAACTATATAGCTTTTACAGCGTGACCATGCAATTGTGAAAATCTTGTGGTTAACACTCCCTTTACCCAGTGTATGGACACTTAAGTGATGTTCTAGTTTGCTAGCTGCTGGAATGCAATATACCAGAAATGGAAGGCTTTTAAAAAGGGGAAATTAATAAATTGAAGTTAATAGTTTTTAGGCCATGGAAATGTCCCAATTAAAGCAAGTCTATGGAAATGTCCAATCTAAAACATCGAGGGAAGGATACCTCCATTCAAGAAGGTCAATAAAGTTCAGGATTTCTCTCAGTTGGAAGAGTGAACACGATGTCATCTGCTTGCTTCCTCTCCAGTTCCTTGCTGGCTGGTGGACTGTCTGCTTCCTGGTTCTGCAGTGTTCTCTGTAGTGGCTTTCTTGTGGCTCTGTCATTCTTCTCTGCTTTCTCTGAATCTCCCTTTTGTAGGATTCCACTAAAGTAATCAAGACCAGTTAGAATGAGTGGAGACACATCTCCACCTAATCCAGTTTAACAACCACTCTTGATTGAGTCACATCTCCAGGGAGATGATCTAATTAAAGTTTCAAACATACAGTATTGAATAGGGATTAAAATAAATGGCTGCCTATTTCAAAATGGGATTAGGATGAAGACTTGGCTTTTCTAGGGTACATACATTCTTTCAAACTTGCCCAAGTAAGAATAAAGGTAATAAATAAATAAATAATATAGAGGGATAAGCAGTATGGGATATTTTGGGTGCTATTTTTTACTTTTATTTTTATATTTACTCTTATTGTTTTGGAATACTGAAAACATTGAAAAATCGATTATAGTGATGAATGTGCAAGTATATGATGGTGTTCTGAACCATTGGTTGTATACTTTGGATGAATATATGGAATGTGAATATATCTGGATAAATTTGCATTAAAAATTATATGTGCATGCAAATTAGTTGTAAGAGTGTCAGAATTAAAATACATTCTCATTTACTATCATTTGATGTAATAAAAAACCCAAAATCTACATAGCATTTAAAAGAATTAGCTTGTAAGGAAACTGCTGTGACTTGTGACATATTTTAACTTAATCTCTCTAAATGTTATAAAATGCTACTTAATCTTAATATTCATTTTATATTATTACAGATAAAGTTTTTGGTGTGTACTCTGAACTTACTCATCCTTACAGAAAATCATAACCACTGAATATGTCTTATTGGGGCTCTGAGAGAACAGGCAAATAGAACTACTTTTCTGTTTCTGGTTTCTGCTCTGTTGCTGGACAGTTTTAATGGGGAACGTCATATTACAACCACATGCAGCCATCTAATCAAACAACTCATGTACTACTTTCTCTACCACCTCACCCTCATGGACCACTTCTTCACCTTTGCTGTGGTTCACTAGCTAATCCGAGACGAAGCTGCAGAGAGAAAAAAGCATTTCCTACAACTCTATGTCCAACTCTCCCCAACCCACTTCTGGCAGGGCTGGGAGTCTTAATCTTGGTGCCCTTGGCTTTTGATTGCTATCCTGCCATTGTCAAGCCTCAGTACTACATGGTCATCATGACCAGGCAGAGGTATTACACCCTCATCTTGTTCATGAGATGTGTAGTACGTAGGCTTTTGGCACTCAATTATTTTACTGCTCATAGCCCTTGATGTTCCTTTCTGTGGCCCTAATGAGATTAGTCACTACACATGTGATGTGAAGCTGCTTTTGAAACTGGTGTGCAAAGATGTTCATACGGTTATTATCTTAGCTATTATCAATTCAGGAATATTGGTGGTTACAATTTTTCTTGTTCTGATGTCTTCTTACACAAACATACTGTACAATCTTAGGACAAGTTCTTCTGTAGGATGATGCAAGGTCTCTCAACCTGTAGCTCTTACATTCTGCATGTAGTTTGTTTTTTGTGTTCTGTGTGTATAACTATATTCTACCTGCTGAGAATAATGACAAGGAAATCTCTGTGTTTTGTGCTGTGATTACAGACATTCTGAGTCCTCTAGTCCAAAGCTTAGGAAATAGGGAGAAAAATAATTGCCATGTGAAAGGTATGCTTCTGAAATAAAAAAGTGATATTCATTATGGTTCAAATCCTGTGTTCCCGGTATTATGATCATTATAGAGAATACAGACTTGCTTTGGAAAGGTATTCTGAACACATATGAGTGAAAGAATCAAATTACTTTTATTCTTATAGCAATCTGCATTGAAAGAGCCACCAGGTATCACCATCTGGATGTGAAAAATGAAAGAAGTAACTTCCTAAATTGCATTACTAATCATGTGAGTCCCCTATCCAAAAACTTTTATGTAAACTATTTTCTTTGGAATAAAATCCACCAACCTTCTCATATGATAATTATAAATTTTCCCCAGTTGGCCTGTTTTAACTATTTAATCTTAGAGCTCACTATATTAGAAGAAACAGTGGTTTTACCCAATGATAATACGCTTTCTAGTTAAGTAGAGATTCTTCAAATATGACTATTTCTAATCCCTTGGTCTTGGCAACTTCCCAAAGGGGGAACTTTTGACTTAGGTGGTGTAGTAGTTAGATTCAGGTATCAACTTGGCTAGGTGAAGATGCTTAGTTCTATTGCTGTGAACATGAGCCAATGGCATGTGAACCTCATCTGTTGTTGATTATATCTGCAGTTGGCTAGGAGGCATGCCTGCTGCAATGAATGATGTTTGATTTAATTGGCTGGTGCTTAAATGAGAGACTCAGTGTAACACGGCCCAAGCAGCTCAGCGTACCTCATCTCAGCACCCACAGCTCAGCATAGGCCTTTGGAGATGCAGAAAGAAATCACCCCAGGGAAAGTTGTTGGAACCCAGAGGCCTGAAGAGAAAGCCAGCAGAGACCATCCTGTGCCTTCCCACATAAGAAAGAGCCTCAGTTGAAAGTTAGCTTCTTTTTCTCTGAAGAAGTAACTTTTATTAACAGGCAATCCATCTCTCATGTGTTGCATTCTGGCAGCTAACAAACTAGAACAGGTGGCTATCCCAAAGGTTAACAATACTATTCTGTCCTACAGTTCTGTGTGCACTTCCTTTTCTCTAACAGTTGTTTTATGTTTAGTCGATTGTCTTGCTCATCATGTGACCATTTTAACAATCATATAATCGTTGAAACAGATCATGTGTCTGGGTGGCATTAATGTCGATAGGCCAATCATTAGGGTCAGTTTTTATTGTGTCTGCAGTATTAAGGTACATTAGTCATCTTTGTTTTCCTTTAATTAAGTTTTTTAGAGCATCCATTTTTTCCCCTGGAGGGGTAGGATCCAACAGGATAAATCAGAAAGCTAGAAAGTGAGAGTTGACCACACATCTAAAAATTCAGTTGATTCATAGAGATGGCATAGACGTATGCCCATTGAAGGAAAATATTACCATCAGGAGCCCATCAAGGACAGGATAATATAGTTATATAGAAGGACATAAAAAGTAAAAGGGGAAGAAATATAGTGATAGTAGTTTTTATAGTTTTAATATTGTAGGGAAAGAGTAAGAAACAGAACCGTGACAACTCAGCCACTGTTACATCATCAGCTGCAACTGAAATGGTTCCACCATTCTGGCAGAAGGCATAAAGTCATGAATACTTATTAAACAAGACATAGATTAGTACCAGCCAAGTTTCACCCTTAAATATTATTCATCCATGTATTATCCTAAGAAAAATAAAACAGCCTTAGGTTTCAGATTACTCCAGACTATACCCAAATTATTGCAGAGTACTATACTGAATATTATTCCAGCCTTTAGAAAAAAAGCATATGTCAAAGAGTATCTTTAAAATGATAAAGATTAGCCAGTCCATAAGGAAAAGAATAACACAAAGCCAGCCAGTGCAGCCAATCACTGCTTAAAGAGCAGTTTTAAGTCTTCGATGTGTTCACCAGCATATCTAGGAGATGGGAAGTATAGGCTTAGGTGGCAGTCATCTCTTGATGTTGATGATTCCCTTGAAATTTCAGGTTTTCCTCACTGTGGTTGAGAATTGCTTTCTTGACAAGGGAGTTTTTTAACCCTAGAATGATGTATGTAAGGTTTGACTCCCTGCAAATTAACAGAAGAATGGGTAATAAGCACAATTCTATACAGCCCAACCTACTGGGCTTCCACTCAACTATTCAACCTCTGTTTTTATCAATTTTTAAGAAGCACCTAAAGCTCTGGACTTACACAATGTAGGGGAGCATCAGTCAGGAATAAAAGATGACTAGAAGCATATTGCTGTACAGCTGACTGAGTGGGTCCTTGAAATAGTACACATTTTATAATTTGCAATTCCTTCATTACATGACCACTTTGCAGATAACAGTAAAAACTGGTTTTAAGGATGTGTCTCCCATATGCTATTTCAGAAGTGTTCAAACACAGCTTGCTACAAGTGGTTACCACTGGCCTAAGCAATGCAACTGGCAAAACATTTTCCCAGTTGAAATTGACTCTTGGCACATTTTTAGCCAAAATTCTCTTTAAGGTGTGATGCTTTGTTTTTCAGTGTTCCTGTAGACGATGATTTCTATGATTCATGTAGTTTCCATGATGCATGCTATGAAATAGCTATGAACCATACAGAAACATAAGGAGTCCCAGGTTCAGTTCCAGGTGCCTGCCCATGAAAACAAACAAACCAAAAGTATTTATTCCAAGAAAACAAGGCACTGTCAAGAAAGGTTTGACCTAGTAAAAGCATTTCAGCATTTGAAGAAAGGAACTTGGTTTAAGAAAATATAATGTGTTCTACCCATTTTGGGACTAATTATGATACCTAATTAGGGAATTCTTAAGACATTCTGCAGCTCTTGAGTTACCTTGGCAATGAAGGAACTTGCAGTAATATTTCAGATAGAAAATGACACTCCGAACTGTGGAATGATTTCTTGTATAATGACCTAGCCCCTCTGATGCCTTTTCAAGTTTGAAATGAAATGCTTCAACACATTCAGGAAAGGTGTTTACAAATACAGGCAGGTAGTTGTAATTTCCTTGTTTTCATGGCATGAAAGTGAAATCTATTTGCCAGACTTCTGATCCTATTCTACATGCTTAGACTTTTTTGGTAGGAAGAAGAGGAAATGTTGTGAGGTTATTCTTTTTGCATAGACAAAGCATTCTTGAGTTATTTTCTGTATGGTTCTTTGCATAGTTGGGTCTATTATGTATTTTCATAGCTATTTCATAGCATACTTCATAGACCACTGCATCCTGTAATGGTCAGGTTCATGTGTCAACTTGGCCAAGTGGTGGTACCTGTTTGTCTGCTTGGGCAAGTTCTGGCATGTCTGTTGCTATGAAGATATTTCCTAGAATTAAATCATGATCACATTGGCTGCATCCACAGCTGATGTATTTGTAATCAGTCAAGGGGATTGTCTACTGCAATGATTGATGCTTAATCTAATCACTGGAAGCCTTTTAAGGAGGATTCAGAAGAGACAGGCTCTTTTGTGGAGTTCATCTAGACCCTCCATTGGAATTGTCAGCTTCACAGCCTGCCCTGCATATTTAGGACTCTATGTTACCATGGTTGTGTTAGACATTTTTATAAATTTTGCATTCATGAATATTTCCTATTTTTTCAGTTTCCCTAGAGAACCTTAACTAATACACGTCCCATTCATTATGCATTCCTTGATGCAAACAGGATTCTGTCCATTAAATACTCTGTTATTAATATTATTCTTTCCTTATTATAAACCCAACTTCTGACTGGCTCATTCTGCTATATCCACTATCAGGAATCCTATATCCTATATCCTATGTCAGGAATTAGTGGATTCACTTGGAAATCCCCATTCTTCAGCTCTGTATTCTAAAAGGAGCACTTTGAAGTCGTCTGAAGAATTCTTTGTTTTAAAAGATTTTAATATAAATTTAGCATGAGCGCTGCAACTATCTGGAGTTGGAAAGAACTTGTTATGCTTGTCTAGCTGTTTGATCTTGCAAGTAAACCACGTTAAGTTCCTAGTTCAATTCTTGTAATAGCATATGTTAAGTTTTCTATGTATGATTGTAGAAGTTCTGACAATGCATATTGTAGAAAATTTATGTACCAATTCAGATTGGTTAACCAGTTTGGCTAATTAGAAGTTATGTTCAGGCTATCTGCTTTGAAATTCATTTTTTAAATCTCTGTACTGTACTGCCTCTCTTGTAGCAGCAGCAGCAGCAGTTTTGTCTGTAAAGTAGCAGATTTAATGAAGAACAGGTATGTAGTTACCTCATCACCTGGGACCACCTATTGTTGAAACAGAGAGAGGTAGAGATTATTGAATTTTTATGAAGGAAATTATAAGCTTTGCTGGAGTGTTGTTGTGGAGGAGAAATGAGGTGATCTGACTGCAATTTTTTCTAAAATGAAAGGAAGGAACCCAGAAGGCCCAGTGCTCTGACCCGATATCTAAATATCATCAAAGTCCAATAAGTGGTAGTATTCCTTGTGGTAACTATGGATTTGAGCCTTGTATTTCCCAAACATTTTAACTCTATTTTTTCCTTCCTTATTAAGTCTGTAATATTGAAGGTTCTATGGTAAATTTATGAGATAATATGTGTAAAATGATTTTACAGTATCATAATTAGGCCCAAAATGGGTGGGGCACAATATATTTTCTTAAACCAATTTCCTTTCTTCAAATGCTGAAACGTTTTTACTAGGTCAAACCTTTCTTGACAGTGCCTTGTTTTCTTGGAATAAATACTTTTGGTTTGTTTGTTTTCATGGGCAGGCACCAGGAACTGAACCTGGGACTCTGGCATGGTAGACTAGAACTCTGCCACTGAGCCATCATTGCCTACCCTGGAATAAGTATTTTTAAAACCTCCTCTTTGTTCCTCAATGTTAACATGTTTCTCTTAGGCTCTTCTTCCATTCACCCAATCATTTAGCTGTAATTGAATTCGTTCCTGGTTCCAAATTGAGAGACTTGTACATAAGAATCTACAGCCCATTTCAAACAGATTTTTGAAATATCAGGCTTTCCAGAATTCCTAACCTATCCAGTTGTTGAGGTTCTTGTCCCATGTGTCTCATTCAATGGATTCACATTTTAAAAAACTCTGAACTTGATGTTTTGAGTGTCTTACCTTGAAATCGATACGTAATCATGCTTTAATCCCAAAGGTAATTCACTTCTCCCTCTTTGAACTTAATTTCTTCATCTGTTCTTTGAAATTGAATGTAAGCAAGAGCAGGTAGACCAGTAATGTTGAGCCACACGTGCAATGCAATTTATTATTCCTGATAAGAGCAGACATACCTACCTACATCCTCACCAGAATAACTGATGATACATTGGTGTTTACTATGCAAATTTATGGTATTGTATATCAATATCTAGTTGCAAGATTGTTAGATGATTTACAGTAACTTTAGTAAATCTTATTCAACAGTATTTCAAAGATTTTGTACAGTTTTGTTCTTATACCATCAACAGAATAAATTTCCATTATTTCTAATAAATTTTTTTCACTCAAATCCCTTGATTGACCACACTAATATTTCTAAATTTTGATAATCCTCACAAGAACTAACTTTGGCTATGTGAATAGTCACCATTTAGAACTGTACATTAATTTTTTTCCTTTCCTTATTTTTTATTCCCTCATTTCAGTCTTGTTTGAATTACATTTGCTTTTATTTTCCTAAATTTTGTAATCTAGGATGCATAGATCATGAATTACCAAATGTCTTTATATCTGAATCATAGTATGGGTATCAATACATATCTACATATTTTAAATACTAAATGAGGAATTTATGGACTTATGAAGATATATCAATTAGAGTAATTAAATAGAATAAAAAATTTCTGAATGATATAAGTTACTGAAGCTCCCCAGTTAACCAATGAATAATGTTTTTAAGACCTTATATCTTTTAAAGAGTTTGAATTTGTTATGTTGAATCATCCCCATGTCCAGATACTTTCAGCTATTCATTCTCCCAACTATTAAAGTTGAAATAATCCAACTATATACAAGCTCTTCCAAATCTTTTTCCACTCATTGCACAAAACCAATTCTAAATAGACCTTAGACTTATACTTAAAATGTGGACATACAAACTATTTAGAATAATACAGTAGAGCAAATTTTCTGACCTTAGATAAAGTGAAAAGTCCTAAATATGATACCAAAGTATGCCCCATGAAAAAGAGAGAGATACATTTGACCTCATCAAAATTAAAATTGAGACAACTAATGTTGAGATGATCAAATATCAACAGAGGTCTAATT
Organism: Tamandua tetradactyla; assembly: GCF_023851605.1. NCBI lineage: Eukaryota > Metazoa > Chordata > Mammalia > Pilosa > Myrmecophagidae > Tamandua > Tamandua tetradactyla. The sequence goes on along the minus strand of NC_135335.1, from coordinate 23,557,820 downwards.
TTCTAATTTACCATATTGTACATGAGACACCTACATATATTTTCAGGGGATATTCAGGTGCATATCTCTGCCAAGAAAGGATGGTTGGAAG